>NC_092867.1:53294941-53295963 GCF_032062135.1 Pyxicephalus adspersus
CCCCAGATCCTTTTCCATTTCTGACTCCCCCAAATGTATTCCCCCTAGACAGTATGAAGCATGCATGTTGTTAGCCCCCAAGTGCATAACTACATATTTATATATAATAGATATATGATAATTGAACAAAAAACAAAACAAAACAAAACAAAAAAGGTTAAATAAACAGCCATCTGGCTCATTCCTCTCCAGTGTCCAGACTGGATATATAAATCCTCCCAATTCATTAGGCCTGTTAGCCCAAAAAGAAAACTTGTGCCTCACCCTGCACAGGTTAAAAAAAATACCCAGACAAAGACCTGGTGGCCAGGGGACCCTCCCAACTCTTCCCAAACCAGCTCCAGTACTCCAATGGTTTTCTGATTTTCACAATTATAATGGAAAACAGCCCTACCTTTTCTGTAGTCTTCAACTTAAGGGGCTGGGGGCTGTCATTTTATGCTCAGCCATTCAAATCTTTATGCATTGCTTTTTTTAAAGCATAAAAAAATCCCCTATTAAGAAATATCAATTGAAGTGGTTATTTCCTGCTATACAGATGTGGATTGTTTTTTTAAAGATACCCTGTGTCTTTGATCTGAATATGGTGCACACAGTTCAGATTTTATTGATGTTCCTGTTATTGTTGTTTTCACAGAACTTAACAGTGGTACTTGTTTTTATGATGATTTCAAACCTTTTGGAGTTCGGTATTGCGGTGACACTCTCCCACTTTGGGCGTCTTGTTACAAATGCAATGTCTAAAAGGAAGGTGAGTGAAAGAGTTTGTGAGATATACAGATCTTTTCAACAGTGGTATAGAAACAAAAGCTTTAAGGGCCTTTAGATTGATCAATATTGTTGCATACACACTGGCCTTGCAGGTGATTCCATGAAGTGGACTCAATTATTTATTTACCTTGATGCTTTTTAACCACCTGGGCAATACACTGATGTCTGGATTTCTGTACCAAAAGCGGTACACTGTTTTTCATGAATTTTTTTTTTTTAAATTGTAGACCTGTAACTTACAGAAATATGTC
>NC_092867.1:53296675-53309657 GCF_032062135.1 Pyxicephalus adspersus
TTTGTATTGAGTTCAATGCAAAGGAACTCAATACAAAATTTTGAATTTCCCGCCCCGCCTCCCGCCTGCACGGACACATGCGGCGACGTCACCGGGAAACCCCGGTGATCGTCACTGCACTCGCCGGATGAAGAAAGAAGACGTGTCCGGAGGAGCTGCGGGGAGAAAGTGAGTATTTTTTTTTTTCGATCGACGCTGGATCATCGCAGCCGGGACCAGGTAAGTGAGGGGATTTGGACAGTGAGAAAAGTTCGGGTTTATCGATTTTTGCAAAATCGATAGACCCGAACCAAGGTCTGGTTTGCCGGCCAGGTGGTTAAACTCCTCCAATGGTATGAGTAAACAGTAATTTGGACAATTAATTTAGGCTATAATTTAGCGGTCAGTTCATACATTTTTTTTTTTGTTGAAAAGTTCAACAAATATCACCAAAATTCACGCATTTTCCAGTTGACTCCAATTGAAAGAGTGTGGAATTGTGGATCATGGAAGAACCTGTGTGACCCAACAATCCTGAAATGGATCTGGTCCAGGATTGAAAACATTTGCTAATTAATACGAAATTATAATTAGGAAACCCATTGCAGGTTTGCTGGATTACCGAGGATCTTCTGTGATAGTATATCGTCTCCAGTCTTGGAAAGCTTTATTAAATCAGGCTCACTGTGTACAAATTATGATATTGTTGCAAATTTTGTCCCATTGTCCATGGGAGCCAAATATAGAAAGAACTGCAACAAATTGCCTACAGCCAAGATGGCTTCAAGCATCCACAGCAAATGTGATTTCAACAAAAGAGGCAGTGACTTCTCATTTATCTAGGAGCCAGGCTTTTGAAGGACTAAAACTACTTATTCTTTTAAGACTCATCTAAAAAATTAGCTGTTAACCAGAGTATCCATTAATGACTTTTTTTTTTCAGCCTGCTTCACCGGTGTTTCCATTGCCAACTGTGTACAGCAATCCAATGACAAGCCCATCAGAAAATGCACAAAATGTTGGAGGGTCAAACCCATACCTCCAGGCCCCAAGCTATCCGCCACCTTCTGCTCAGTCTGGACTTAAAAGAACTCCAACATTTGTTCAACAGGAAAATCAATATGGTTACAACAACAATGGGTTCAGTAGGCAAAATATGCAATACAACTAGTGGCAAGATCATAAGGCCACATTGTTAAACCACTTTACAATGAAAACAAAGAGCTGAATACTAATATCTGTATGCTAATTGTGGTAATAAGTAAGTGTGTATTTCCAAAATGTGCTTTTCAATAAATATATCATATTAACTAGAATGGCATTGTGAATTTGTACGTGTATCTAAAATTTATGTTCAACATAATGATCAACCGGTATCCACTGATCATCAGCTGTCATTATACATTATTATTGGTTATTTACCCTAACCCCAATTCTATCCATTATCATATGCTAAAGGAAATGGTTTTAATGCAACATCACTCTACTTTACAGACTGGTATCTACAATTGTAAACCACTGCCACACAGTGAACATGAAGATGTCATCCCAGATCTGTCAGAACATAAATCTGTCAACTACAACTTCCACAATGCAATGCATTTTTTCTCTGCCAAAGCAATTTTAAAAATACGAAGGTGGTGTCAGCTTTTGGGGCAAAAAAAAAACCCAAAAATGCAGTACTCAGCCATTCAAGCCTATAATTACTAACAAGATACTGTTAAAGTTTACATGTAAAATCTATGGCTAAGCTAACGTCATTGTGGCTTTTTTTTAATTTTTAAAGAAATTACAAACATTCATTAAATATAAAGCTTAAACAAAAGACATAACATATAAATCAAGAATAAGGATATATTTGATGTTTTGTTTTTTTAATCAAGAAGCAGTTCAAAAATACATTCACTTGACTCTTTATTAGGTAGACCTGTTCAACTGTTTGTTAATGTAAAAATCTGACAAGCTAATCATATGACAGCCACTCAATGTATTTAGACATGTGGACACAGTGAAGACGACATGTTAAAGTTAACTAATCGGGCATCAGAATGAGGAAGAAAGGTGATTTAAGTGACATTCTTAAGATTGTTGCTTACCATGTCCATTCATTTATGACCACAGTGTACCCATAATTTGATGGCAATAAAATTTTAAATGATTTTCTGAATGTTTCATTGAATTCACAGTACTCAAATGACCCCAACTGTCATCATATCTCAGACCAATACAAAACCTTTGAGATGCAGTGGAAAGAGAGATTCACATCATAGATGTGCAGCAACTATGTGATGCCACTCTGTCAATATGGGCCAACCAGGAATAATTGCAACACCTTGAATTCCACATATCTGGTAGCTAGGAGCAAAGCACCTTGTTGAATCTATGGCATAAGTAATTCTGGCAGTTTTGAAGGCAAAAGGAGGTCCAACTTGGAAATAGAAAGGTGTATATTTTTAATGTTTTCCTCTGTTAGATTATTTTTAATGCATTCAATCTTAACTTGAACCTTCTTTTGTGCTTCTTACAGTATTGGGAAAAAATGTAGAACTTGAAGTCACATTCCTGCAAACTTGCATTCACTGCCCAAGGGTGATCTTAGTGAAAAAGAGGATTTTTCCAGCTTTGCATTTTTTCCCCCTGGAAATAGATAACTGCAGCTTAAAAAATATGCCAAAATGCTGGTTGATCCCTGATTACAGGGCTACAGGTTTTCTCCTAGTATAAAGTAGTGGTAACCCCCAGGGATGGCAGGTTTTCACAGTAATCAAAATGTTTACAATGCCAAGCCTGTGAACATATAATTCAAAGTGGAAAGAAGAGCCAATCTAGCAAAACCAATACCATATTTGGAATCTGTGCATCAAACATAACCTAAAATGACTTTAATCTGTTTGGCAAGAAAATGTTTGTAGACCATTGTAATTAAAGGTTTTTCTCTTGGCCCAGTCCATAATTTTTTTTAAGGCTGTCCAATTTTGTTCTGCCTTCAAGAGATATGCTTTTTTTCTATGATATTGTTGTTGAAGATTTTCACGGAAAGTAAGTGAATTTAGTAAATGAGAACTCATGGTAATGCATATTTAAGGCAAATAAATGCCTTCTGATCCACTGCGTGCCAGTCTTGTCAACCACCACTTTAGCAAAGGCTCTTCCTTCACAAGGGTCGAACAGTCCAGATGTTTCAGCTTACTGTCCCCTCAATCCTCAGAATAATTAGCTGTAGTGGCCTCACGTGAAGTTTTATCCATGGGACTGTTTTTATGAAGAGACATCATTGATCCCAAAGGCTTCACTCCCTTCCTGAAAAATACTTTTGTCTTGAAGTGCAGCTCCTTAGCTTCCTTTTCTGGAACATTTACTCTTTAAGCCACAAGTGTCCAACCATTTTTTTGGTTTCCTACACCTCCCCATTACAGAGAAAATGGGGTTCAAAGAAAAGAAGACAGGGTAGCATAGAATGTCAGTTAGTTTTGTGAAAGGTAGGTAAAAATTTAGGGACCCCCACCCCAATGCTCCCTGCCACGTAAGTAGCTCCAGGGCACCCCAATTTTTCATGTTCAATTTTGGGCTCCTAGATGAATTTGCCTTTTAAACAGCAAAATCAATGTTCAGGTTTTACAAGTTTTTACATTTTTGACCACCATTTTTTGAAATTAAAACGGGGCAGCTGAAATTTTGGTTACCAGTAGCTGAGGGTATCCTGTGCACCCTGAATAGTTACAACCAATGGTTTAAGATATATGAAGGTTTGAACCGTTAGGCTACAGTACATTGACAAATAGCCTTTACACACACAGCTATCACACTGTGCTAACCCTGACATTATTGTACATGCTCATTAGGGAGGATAAACTTCACAGCCATTTTTTTTTCTTTTGACAGAATATAGGCAGTGATGAGGAAGGAACACTGGCTGTACCACTCCTATCTGCTATCACATGTTCCCACGTATGATGCTCTAAAAGCATTACTGCAGAGGGCCCCAACCCTCCGGTCCATGGCCCACTAGTGCAGCCACCAGCGGGGTCAAAATGACCCCGCTTGGGTGGGGGGGATGCCCCGGCCAGAGCTGCAGACCACGTCTGCCAGACACAACGCAGGACCAGCGAGATGCCCGATTCTGGCATCATGACATCACTGTGGGGGTAAATTTCTTCCCTTTTAAGTGACACACGGCTCCCTGCGTATGCGTGGTACAGAGTCCGTGCATTTAGTGGTCTGTGACGTGCAAAAGGTTGGGGACCACTGCATTACCCCATTGAGAACATTGTGTAAAAGAGTGACTCTCCCTTTTATATAATGGAAAATGAGAACTTATCTCCTTGGTCCCATGTGCAGGGATATCAACACCGTTTTTTTTTTACATTTTTAGAAAGACATACATTGCGCAGGCATGAGATGGAATGATGTTCAGGTGACATGAGGAAGAACTCGGAAGAAAATGGCAGTGCTGGGCGAAAAGTTGACCACCAGAAAGAAAAGGGAAGCTGAGCCAGTGTCGAAGTCACTGATACAAGTGATTTTTTACGCAAGTTCTCATCAATTAGATATAGCCCCAGGGGCTCATCTGAAATTAGGCTGAATTCACACTGGCAGCAAGATTGCATTTACTGCTTCCTCACACCAGGACCACTGCCCTTGAAAAATTGCTAGACCTGAAAGCCTAGCAGTTACTGCCTTTTACCAATCCCAAGTGCCTAGCAGTTGCCAGTAGTCAATAGGGTGCAGAAAATGTCAGTTGTTACTGTTAATGTGAACTAAGCCTAACTTGCTACACTCCATTAATTAAACTATTACACTACTAGAAAAGATTACTCTTAATAAAACATGAAACAATAGAAGCTGCACAGCACTGGAAAGTTGAAACCTAGGGGGGTACCATACTCCGCTCATTAGGATAGTGAGTGGGCGTTTTTAACCTAACGAAGAGAAAGGTGCATTACTAAGGGAAAATAAGCCAGAAAAAAACCCCAAAAAAGTGCAGCCACCTAATCTAGGGACTAGTATACTGAAATATTCTAAAAATTCTTTGTTTTATATAAACTTTGGGAGCTCATTTAACATGTAATGATACTACAGAGGTAAATAGGCCACATGGGCACAGATACAAAATGGATAATTGACACTGGACATTGGTGCATTGATGATCCAGCATGCTTAGCAACAATCAAAGCACCAGCAGGCTAAGAAGGGCTATCTGTTAACCCTTGCTAAACACACTCACAGGTAGACTGCCACCACGCACTTAGGTCATGTACACACATGCAATCTTTCACGATCTTTTTCAACGACTGACGGCTGCATTGTTCAGCTCTATAGAAAGGGGAGAACGACGAAGCGGCATCCCACTGAGCTCTCCCCTTTACTTTCATTACAATCATTCGTCGTCCATCGTCTGTGGATCTTCCAGGACGGTCATTTGGACGATGGACGACGAGCACTGTACACACCCAAGATGCTCATCCGATATCGACCCGGAGACGATTATTGGACGAGAACTATTGCACTTGTGTACGTAAGCTAGAGGAATTCCAGACTTAGGAGACTAATGGGATTTACAATTAAGATCTGGCTATGAATCAGCAAACTACTATTTTGTATGAAGTTGTGTGATGGAAAAAAAAGACGATCAATAATGAATGTGTTCCTGAATAAAGCTCAAAGGTCAGTAAGAGGCCACTTCACTACCCTTATCTGCTATGTTCAGATACCAGACAACACAAAATTCTAACTTTTTCAACATGTGTGTAAAATAGTTGATCTGGATGTGCTGATGGGTCATCTTAATACAAAGCAAAATACCTGAAAAGGGAGAATGTATGTCCTTTGTCCATGCTATTAGACACAGGTCCCATAGTAGGACTCTAGCCTCTACTTTTGTACCTTTAAGGGGAAATATGACATAGTGCTCTCTCCAATATCACAAAGTATACCATCGCCATATATGTAATCAGTGCTATTTTTGTAAAACACTTACCAGGAGTTTCCTTTTATTACAAGATGTCTTTTGTTGAAAACATGTCAGTGAAAACCATGCGCACAAATGCATAGTGATTTAAGAGTCCGTTTAATAATACTTTATATATTTATTTACACGGAGCTATTTATAAAATGAAGAGAAAAAAAAAAAACACAATCCCATTTGCGAACCTCATTAGGAGATGTATGCCATGAGAAGTCCCACAGAGTATTTGTTTTAAATTTACATTTTTAAACAAGAAAATGACACGGGTGTTGTTTCAATTCAAAAAGAGCAGTTCTTGCAATGCCTGTGATGCCTGTAGGTGGCAATGCAAAGTAGGCAAGCAAACCTTGCTTAAGCTTTACTCCTCTCCCCATTAAGACTTCAATGCTTCAAACGCTGAAGATACTTCATAAAATTTCACATAAAATTGTGAAGCAAAGAGCAGGGAGGGGAAGCTCTGACAGTGGCCCAGTTCGGGAATCCCTTACATCATGGACTGGGAGAAGACCTAAACAAAGAGAAATATATGATGATACATACTTGAAAAAAGGAAACAGAACTTCAGCAAAAACTGACAAGATACTTATGAATAGCTCATTAAAGGATAAACTAAAACCAGCCGGTTCTGAAATATTCACAATAAATCCAAAAGATTTCAGCAATCATTCAACCCACATATGAAACAATATAGTGAGAAGCAGCACATCTTCTTGCACCGTTTCTTCCTCTCACATGCCGGTCCTGGTGTACAGGGGCTTCAAAGGGCTGATACCAGGTCAAATTCAGATAACTTGTGATGGCTGTATTTAAAGGATACAACTCCCCCCACCATCAATGTACAGAGAAGTGGAGTAAAGATGTATGTATACTCAGCAGTTGTGGAAACAGACTTTCAAGCTTACAAACTAAGGGATCTGCTCACTGCCTGCTAGAGAGGAGGCCATGTGATGGAGAGCAGAGGTATTAAAAAAAAAAAAAAAAAAAAAAAAAACAGTAAGCGATTTCTTACTGGTGTATTATACTCTTACCTGAGCTTAGACCGCAGTTGACCAACAGTCTGATCATCGAGGTACCGTGAGAAGTGAAGCAGAGCTGTTGCTGGAGAGCAGAGAGGCTGAGCCAAAGATGTGGCTTGAATCTGCAGCAGAAAGTGAGCAACTTGTGCAACCAATGGTGCCCTAAAATATATAAAGCAGCAAGTATAAAGATTGTGTAAAGATGACATTGGCTAAGACTGGAACAGTTCCTAACATGTTCAGACTGCAAAAACATAAACGAGCAAATACTGTAAAAGTCAGAAAAGCAAATACTAATGTCAGATGCCATTACAGATTCTACAGGCTTTTCACAAGGCTTCTAGAATTTATTGAAGTCTTCAGTAAAATTTTTGTGCAGTCCATAACCTCTATTTAGAATCATTTTTACACCTAGTAGACTGCTGTAAATAAAGCCTTAAATTGCAGTTACATCTACTGACACACATGTAAAGTGTAATGTTTCTCTATAGGAGAGCTTTTTTTTTTTTTTTTTTTTTTTTTTATTGACTGTTGCATACCAGAAAATATTGGGATGGTATGCACTTTTGTTGCTTAGGGTCTTTGGTAAGTAGGGTTACCCACGAGTTAGGCTCAATTCAAATTTAACAATCACCACAGCGTTACAACATACCAGAGTGACTGATTCAGTGTCAGTGAGTTTTCAGAACTCATCAGTTCTTCAGCTCTTCCCAGAATCTGGCACACTAGCGTCAGTCCAAACTACAGAATGAAAAAATGAATCAGGTATTTAAAAATGTATACATTTCCACTTGGACAATAAAATAAGTTTGTGCACTCAAACATACTACATACATTTAACTAAACAGCTAAAATCTAAAGGAAACCCAATACCCCAAAAAAGATTACTGTGTTTTATTTTCCAACAAACGCACCTTCACAAAACAGTGACTTGTGCCATTCATTACCTGTACTCATGTAGCGCTATCACTTTACACAGCACACAGTGTGCTGGAACTTCATAAGATTAGTCTAATATAAAAAGTGGAGGCAACAAGTTTATTAAAGTACAACAAAGGTCTAGTTTTTTAAATATTACAACTAATATACATTGGGCTCAGAAATAGTGACCGTAATTTAAAAAAATTATTCAAAAGTTGTATGCTTTCCAGGATTCCAACAGAATTTCAATCTGTGATTTATTATCAACCAAAGAGTGTGGTAGGAAGTATAAAAGGCCAGGAATTAGCTCAAACAGAACACACCACTTTGACCACCAGTGTATGAAAAAAAAATGCATTCTCAACACCCCTTTAAACGTGCCTACTAATTTTTGTAAAATGCACCACAAAGCACAAGGTGGCTTAAATTAGCTATATAATCTGAGGTGATCTTTAAAATGATCAATTGTCACCTTGACAAAGTTAGCCACTCACCTTGTTCTGTAGAACAGATAACAAATGCTGCTGGGGGGAAGAATTTCCAGAGCCGCAGACTGTCTCTAAAAGGGTTGTGAGAGCAGCAGCAGACAGCTGGCTAATCACATGGGCACAGGGGTTGATCAGGCAGGGAAGTATCTGAAAGGATAAAACAAAGTTTAGTTGATTGTAACTAGAAAAGAGGATAAATATACAGCTTGAGATTTCTTCCAAGTGTAGTACATTCATTACCTGGTCTTGATAATCCTTCTTGATAAAGAAAGGCAAGCTGTGTGCAATGGTAGATAATAAAGCTACGCTTAGCTGAAGCGGCAACAAGCGGATGATTCGAGCCACCAGTCGTTTTCCCTTCCTGATGCACATGATCTGTATAAACTGCTCCTCAGCTGCTCTGTGGGTGAAAAGAAACCAACAGTTCACATACCTGGACAGTTTTAGAACATCCATAGCAAAAGCTCAAATGTTACGTTTTAAAAAAGGGAAACTTCTTGGCTTAGAAGACAAATCACCTTCATTCCTATTAAATACATATTGTACAGTTACTACTAACACGATCTTGCATCCCAGAATGTTAGTCACAATGCCCAATCTTTAGGGACCTGGGCATTGACATCGCTAGCAAACCCTGTGTAGCAAAGTGACATTTTCAGAAAGTCAGTATCTGCACAAGAAGTTCACAGGGGGCTCATAAGACAGGTTGCTGATAAAGACAAAAATAATCAGACACATTATAGTGCTGTGCTTGTATGCCAAGGCTTTGCAAAACTCCCTGGTCTACCTCTGCTCTTGTTACAGCTGTGGGGTGTGAAAAAATACCCAGTTATTCAGTAGTAGTTGACTGGGCATGGCTAATCACCAAATGCTAGTTCTGTCGCTTGGGGAGAGAACATTGCCTTTTTAAGCTATTATAATAGCTAGTAGCTCACACAGGCAAGTCAAGTGAAAATGCAAAAGGTGAGGAATTTAGGCGATCACGTAAATTTTTTCCAAATGTGCAAAACAAAATTGAGAGAAAACAAAAAAAAACAGCTATTGCAGTTAAAAAGACATCATATATTGGTTCATTTTGTTGCTAGTAAATTTCTGGTTGGTCTCACCGTTCACTTCCTTCCTTGCCTTGCAGGATATCACAGAGTTGTTGCAGCTTGAGCCTGCGTTCTTCTGTCAAAGCCTCTCTCTCTTCGTTTCCACAGCACAAGGAAAAACGCCGCTCAAAGTCTTCCAACTCCAACAAGACAGAGAACGCCTGGAAAACACACAAAGTACTTTAAATCATCACATTATGGGTAATCAGACATTTGCAAAACAATTTCATTAAATCTTTTTTAAACATTCTCTGATAAACTTTAAAGTTGTTCCTCATACACAAAACTTTAATCTGTTGAACATTAGAAAATTTGGCTCTGCTGACCTATTACTGAAACATAAAATCCAAAGTATTTTTCAGTATGTATTCTCCAAGAACTAACACACCACATGCTAATATGTAACGCTTTTTGGCAAAAAAAAAAAAAAAAAAAAAAGGTCAAAAAACATCTGTTGAGAAAAACTCTAAATCAAAGTCCAACCCTAAATCTTTCCCTTAAAGATGCTATCACATTGCCTATTTAGGGCAAAATGACAAATATTGCTGAGTGTCCAAAGGGTGACTTGGCAATAATATTTTAGGTTTAACCTCCCTAGCAGTACATTTCTCTCCGGTTTTATATGTCTAAAAGCAGTACATTGTTTTTCATGAAATTTTTTTTTTTTTTACAGTATAATAGTATAAGTATAATAAAGTTTGAAACAAAATCATTTAAAAATATTAAATAAAAAAATATATATATTTTTTTAAATTAAAAATTATACTCAAACTTTATATTATACTGTAAATAATTGTTCATGAAAACAATGTACTGCTTTTACACATTTTTTTTTTTCAATACAGTTATTTTGTATTGAATGCAATACAAATGGATTTTGAATTTCCTGCCCGCCGGCAACGTATGCACACACCGACGTCACCGGGAAATCCCCGTTGACTCATCGTGTGCAGAAGCTGCCGGAGGAAGATAGAAGAAGAAAGAAGACCGGGATCGTGGGGATGGACGACGCGGGACACTGGCGGATCAGGTAAGGCTGTATTTACTAACCTTCCCATAGGCTTACCTACCCCGAGTGTGACTCAGGGTTACCGCTTTTCAGCAACTTTTTTCCACCCCAACTCACACTCGGGGTTACCGCTAGGGAGGTTAAAACACTAAAATCCACTATTTACAATCATGTTTTCATTCAAGACAAAGAGCTAGCTCTAAACCCCAGAAACATAGTGGGTAGTTAAACACATGGGTTTGGTATTACATTTTTTTCCCTACTCTGGGTAAGAACACAAATGTGTGGTCAGACAGCTAGACACATCAGCACTTAGGTAAAAAGGTCAATATTAGTCATAAATTAAAAGCATACCTTCTCAATATTCACTAGGGTTTGACGTTTCTTGTCTCTCACTTGTTTCTCCCGGGTTTCCTGTAGCATGAACAAACCAAATATCAGAAGCCAAGAAACAAATATGTAAACCACACATTCTTAACCAAGCTGGAAGATTTACCTCTTCATCAGAACGATGTGTAGCCACAGCATCAATCATCTTACGAGGGTTGTTCACACTGGAAATAGTCAGCTTCCCAAGAGAGCCTTCAAATTGCACTGTGGGAGAAATTTGCTGGTTTAAAAGAATTGCTGCAAATAACGGGAGCCACTGAACATGGAAGGCATCCACATGGCACTAGGAATAAACAGTTGCATTGACTTCAAATTTAGGGATTACATCTTAAGGGAAAAAGAGGGGGGGGGGGGGGCAGTCTCCACAAGAGACTGTTTAATGAATGTCAGATTCAGTGCTTTAAAAACAGACCACCTTCCTTGCAGAAACAGAACACCTCCCTGCAAAGCAAGCAATTCGATTCACACAAAAGTGTCAAATGCCAATTTTTGAGCAAATGCCCTTTATTACCTTGTAAAGTTTGACACTGGGACATCTTAGATATTTTATTTCTACTATAATAGCTTAAAAAAGCCTAATGTAAAGATGAAAAAATAATATTAGTCCAAATATACCCATTAAGCGCTAGGTGTAGTAAGGACTCAAACTACAAGCTCCAGCAATTTCACATTTGGGTGTGATAACAGTGTTGGAAGTGGAAGAGTCAAATATGCAGTTAGGCTTCCTAACCTGGTTTGTAGGTGTGCTCCAGTTTGGCTACTTGTGGCGTGATCAGCTTCGTCCTCTCTTTTTTGGGGCCTTCTCTCAGATTGTCTTGACTGGCAGACAGCTTATCCAACTTCTCAAAGTAATTCTGTAGAAACAAATTAAACAATTAGGGTTATTTTTCTTATTATAGCAACAGGAAATCTCTCCTATACTATTTAACCTAGTGGTGAAAGAAAACTTTAAAAAACATTTCCTGTAGGTTTCCTGCAGCTGATCTTTGTCCCTCATTTGAAGCAGAGCTTTTCTGCAGAACTGCCCCCTGATGAACAGTGATCTGGATGGGCAATGAACAAAAAGCAGCAAGCTAGGTGAATCTGAGGACCTTGCAACTTTGTTGCTATAACTTTTATAGAGTAGTGCTGAGAAAGCTTAGGGATTGGGGAACTCAGTATCACCTGATAGTAGAAGTCATCATGGTAGGGATCAGTGCTCTGCAGCTGGAGAAGCTGAATACGACACACCCACTCCTTTTCTCGTTGCAGCATTAGACCTGCATATGGGTCACGCCGACGAGATTCTGTATGGTTGGAGCGGGACAAGCGGTTGCCTCCACTGCCATTTAATCCTTGATGCTGGCTAAAAAAAAAAAATAAAAAAAAAATGTGATGTGAATTATAGGATATAAAATAATAATGAAAGGTGCGTCACAACAGATCACACACTTAGGTACCTTTTGCAGCCAATTACAATGATAGCTCTCATATCTGATTTTTTTATTTTATGATACAGAGACAGCAGAAAAAGGCACATTTTACTGTGGCTTTCAGACTTGTTTTTGCTGTGTTAATATCTATAAATGTATGATTAATCTTCTGGCAACCATGTGCACTGCCATAAAAATTTAATTAACTAATTTATGCTGCTTCTAAAAAAGCTAGAAAACAGCCTTTACTACTACACAAAGTAAAAAATTAAAAAAAAAAAAAAAAAAAGCCTAGCCAATGTTTAAGTGGACCTTTCAGTGATTCCCATAACGTTATAAACAAATTTTAGATTTATATCGACTTTTTTTTTGTCAGGTCTGAGCCAACATCTCGAATCAAAGTGGATGCTGAGCCTGTGTACCTACTAAAAATAAAAAAACTCTATTCTCCTGAATCAGATGAAGGCAGTAATTTGTCCCTGACACTAACACAATACAAAATATAAACATCCGAAACATATGTTTAACCTTTAAAAAAAAAAACCTAATCACAGAAAATCGAGGCCAATAACTCACTTGCGGTTCTGCTGGCGCTGATGTAGCAGACGTTTGTGTTGCGGATGAAGATGAGTAGTGTCTGAAAGAAACGGAAGGGGTTGCCGTTGCTGTGGAGTCCTGAAAGGTTAAAACGCAGAGACGTTATATATA
>NC_092867.1:53309702-53338150 GCF_032062135.1 Pyxicephalus adspersus
TATATATATATCTTTAGGCCATGTCTACCAATTTCCTTCCATCTTTGACTTCATTACCTACCTTAGGTTCTTTAGATGAGCTCCTGGAGCAGCTGCAGGGGGAACACCAAAGAAAGGTCGAAACCCCCCAGCTCCTGGGGTAACCATGGGACCCTGTAGTAGCTTGGGGGCAACACCAGCTATAGGAGGCCCATGTAGGGCAGCAGTGTGGGCAAACTGGCTGGGTGACATTCGGCCAGCAGCTACCTGTAGAATGGAAAAAAAAAACAATTAGAAAAGTCTCAAAAAAGAAAGAGATACACAATGCAACAAATGAAATGCCCAAAAACTGAAATGAACACTTGCTCATGCTTCTGTTACCACAACTTGGTTTTTACACATTGTTTATTTTAATATGTATGTATCTACAGGAGGGTTGCTATGTTTAACCAACTAAACATAGATGGCTTATCAAAGCAATGTTTAAAAAAACTATATTTTAAATACGGAGGCCATTGTTGACCCTTTTTCTGTAAAAACAAATGTATTACATCTTTACATTCTCTATGCACAGCACGTTTTTGATGATCTACTATAATACCAGTTAGCTTCTTTTACAGCAGCTTCCACAGCACTAAAGTCTCAAGCAATGTGTTGACCTGTCCAGTTTACCTTGTAGTTCCAAGTTTACTTGGACTACAGGACACGTTGTCAGCTCACTTTAGGAAGTTCATAATGTTTCAGGCATATAAAGGGATTTTTTTATTTTTTTTAAACTTTGCTCATATAGGTTAATGGAAATTTAGTTTGAAAGCAGTAGGTGGACTGCTGCTACTGAACTGTGTGCTAGATGCCAGGTTACCTTCTGGTCATGGAAAATTAAGCCAGAACCCCCAGACATAAATCCAGACAATATGTGAGCAAGAACCCAACAATTCGCTTTAAACAACAAACTATATGAAAGTTACCTGTGCTCCTCCCAGGAGCTGCGCCCGCTGAAGTGGGGAGAGGGCAGAAGGAAATGGATGTCTCAAAAGCGCTGCTGGGTTATTCTATGGAGAAAGAAAACACAAGCTAGGTTCTAAACAAGCATCTAGATTCTGGGAGGAACAAGAATATTGCAAAACATGTCATGCCAAATATTTTTTATTGTGTTACTTTTCTTCTTACATAGACATTTTTTTCTATGCAAAGAAAAGTTTAAATCCCTGGCAGGGTCATATTGCTGGAAAAAGTTGACATCTTAGCAAAGAGGGTAATCATACAGGTGTCAGCTTAAGGAGCACCACAATTTGAATATTTCTCCTCTATTTCTGTAAAAATGTGCGATTTTCCCTCTTGCTTTTAATCACACTGAAAACAGTCACTGGGACAAGTAGAAAGCAGGAATTGTTCCAGTGAAAGCACGGACATCAAAAACCTGAAGAGGGTCCTACCCTTCACTACTCTCTGCTTCCTGATGCCTGGCTCATTTGAAAGTATCTGTGGGTGCTACAGGGCAACACATCACATGTAATAGCTGCCATATGGTTGGTTCAGTTGGCCACATCCATAGGACAGGCAGTTTTCTGCCAGTCATAATGCAGCAGGTAGAGCTGGACGATCAAACATCTAGAAACACCTCTCACTGTGGTCAATAGAGGTGCAGCCCTCTTAAGGTTAGAGGTTGTAGATATTTCCATAGATGCTGAAATAAACCGGTCAACATTGAAGGTACAAAGCTACAAGTCTTAAAGATTCAGCCTAATAAAAAAATATTCTAATTGAAGCGCAACAATTTCTTTGTATATGTCCATTAAAACAGCATCACTGTGCCTCTGTGTTCTACTTTGCAGTGCTACACAATTGGGCATTACTGCTCCAAGGGAACAGTGATGATTTGTTTGCTTGTAACTTTTCCGTTTTTGCTTTTCTTTCCTTCTGGAATCATTTCAATTTGACATGCCTACATGCACTATTATAACTGCTAAAGCTACAAAGCAGAGATTTTATTTCTACTTACTGGGTGGCTGTTGAAAGATGAGGCAGCTCGAATGTGGATAGCATTTGGGCACAAAACCTGTTGGAAATTGAAAAATACATTCTTTTTAAAGAAAGGAAACTATTTTGGATTTCTTTATCAATATTATTGAAAGCCTAATCAATTGCAGAACAAAGGGTAAAAAGAATTTCAACATTTTATCATATAAGCAATGACATAGCTGTGGTTTCCAAGTACTACATATTGTACATACAGTGTTCTCCCCAGAAATTTTTTTCAGCCAGGTGGTGGGAAGCTGTAGCCGGGTGGTAAAAAAGGGGGTGTGGCAAAACACGGCAAATTTAGAGCTCCCAGTTGTTTATGCCATGGGTATCCAGTAACCTCTTATTGTTTCAGTGTTCTACCTTCTTCCAATGATTTGTTACAACTTTGTAATGCCTGCGCCGTTAGTATATCCAATTTTTCTACTCTATGTACACAGGCCATAAGTGCTAGGCCCCTAGGATTGGTAACAGGTGGTAAGTGCTGGGCACCTAGGATTGGTAACAGGCGGTATGTGCTGGGCACCTAGGATTGGTAACAGGTGGTAAGTGCTGGGCACCTAGGATTGGTAACAGGCGGTAAGTGCTAGGCATCTGGGATTGATAACAGGTGGTAAGTGCTGGGCTTTTTCAGAGCTAGAAGTTTTTTAAGCAGCAGTGGTTCCTGGCATGAGGAATGGACAAATGTAACCTTACTGCCGGTGTCAGTGAATTCAGCCTAACTTCAGATGTGCTCCTGTGTCTAAATTTAGGTAAAGTGAACTTTTGCGAAAACATTTTTGTTCACTTGATTCTTTTACAAAATTAGCCCAGCAGGCCCATGCTGGCTCAGCTTCCACCTTCTCTCTAATGCTCACTTGTACATCCAGTGCTGCCTTGCACTGCGCATGCATTAGATTGAACACTTTTTTTTTTTTTTTTTACATTATAAGAAAGCCTCTGAAGGTGCATGCACACAAGGTGCAGTGCAGAGCTTCTTGGGATATGTGACACAAATATCCCAGAAGGCTGCGGATTTCCCCTTTAGTCTTCACCGAAATGGAAGTGAAGACTGAAGCGAGAGGTCCTCTCCACAAAAGTGTAAAAACAAAAAACGCACATTTTTCCATTACATAACAGAGAAAGTCACTCTTTAATATAATGTTAAAAATGTGGCGATGCTTTAATAGCATCATGCATGTGATCTCAGATGGGGACAGAACAGACAGTGGCCCCCTCTGATCACTGCCCATATTCTATATAAAAACACCGTCTGTGACGTTTATCCGCAGTGTGTAATAATGTCATCGGCAGCGCAGTGTGATAGCTATGTGAGTGTAAAAGCTGCTTGTCATATTCTGCAGCCTAACAACTCGCTGTGTTCAAACCTTCAGATCTCCTAAACCGTTGGTTGTATTAACTTGAGGGATAGGAAACTGAAACTGTAGGTGCAAGTGGGGGACACTTGTGGCTAAACCTTTTTAAAATGTAATTAGTATGGCATTATGAGAACATAAATCTCTACCTAGCAAAATTAGCTGCCTGCTCTGTTACACAAATCTGTCAGCATCTTACCTCAAACCCCAATTTCTCCAGAGTTAAGAGGTGCAGGGAAACAAAAATATAGGTGGAAGTGGGAGACACGTGTGGCGATCACCTTTCATCACCATGGCATCATTACAACATTAAAAAAAAACTGTCTATCAAAATTCACTTCCTTGTTACACATGACTGTAACCTTCCAGTACCTGAACCTCAATAAAATTTAGTGGGCAGAGTTCATTTTCTAATGATGCCATAGTGATGAAGTTTTAGGGGATGTTAGTCACAGATGTTCCCCACTTGTACCTATATTTTTGGTTTCTTACACCTCCCCATTCCCCAATTGAAGTTCAGAATGTTAGATAAGTGGACAGGAATGTGTAACAGGACAGGGAAACCCATTTTAATGGGCAGAGTGTTTTTGTTCTAATGATGCCATAGTAATGAGATTGTAAGGGGAGAATGTGCCCGCCACTTGCACCTATATTTTCAGTTTTGTACCCCCCACCTCAGAGAAATTGGTGTCCAAAGAAGAGAAGCAGACAGTAGTCTCATAGGTATAGATTTGTGACAGGTTGGTATATATTTAGAGGCCCCACCCCAATGCTCCTTGCTATGTTAGTGGCCCCCGGGGTCCCCAATTTGCACTTTCAATATAGGACTCCTAGTTGCACTTTTCTCTGAAACAGCAACCCCAGTTGCTGTTCAATTTTCCTAACGTTTTACATTTGTGACCCCCATATCTTGAAATTTCTTTAAATCTGGGGGCCTGAAATTGTAATAACTAGTATCTATGAGGGTCCCCTGTACACCCTGAAAATTACAGGTCATTGTGACATACAGCTTAGGAGATATGGAGGTTTGTACACACAGAGCAGTGAGGATGCAGAATTCACACACAGAGCTAGAGGTGGATACATTTCCCAGGCAGAGCTCGTGCTATGAGATGGGGGCGGGGCTGCCTGTGTCTCCTTCACATGAAGGCTGAACTGTGTGCTCACCTCTCATCGGCAGCAATCCTCTGAACGGATGACACAGAGCAAAGAGCAGCCTCACTGAGATCCGTGCATCCGAGGATGAGAGCTGCCGAGGAGAGCTGGGCGGGGTATTCAAATCAGCCGGGGGGAACTATGACATATTAAAGTCAACATGATATAACAGTACATATAGGCGACTGTGGAGGCCATTTGAGTACAGTAATCTTGTTCTCTGGAAAAAAACATGTTGTTAAAGCCAGGGGTCATTGAAGATTTGGCAGATGTTTAAGCTAATAGAAAGGCAAAAGTAGGCAAAAATGTATGCAGAAGAGCTAATTGAAAGGAACACTGAACTAGGGGGTCACTTCTGTCAGCTATGGACAGGCATCTAAAGCTACAACACATATGAGCTCATCAAAATTGAACAAGAGAAAATTATTAAATGCCTGGTCTGGTGTGTCTGGGTTTAAGATGCAACATTCAGACAGTTGGGTAAGAATTTGGCATCTACATATATTTATTCTGCCTTAAATCAATGGTTACATCAGTGGTGTAATGATGTGGGAAAGATTTTCTTGTCACACTTTGGGATCCTTTTTTTCAGCTGGGACCTCAAATAAGTGGTTTCCTGATCACCTTAATGAGTTCACTGTACTCAAATGGTCTTCACAATCCAATACAGCACCTTTAGGAAGTTGTAAAATTGGCATCATGGATGTGCCACCAACAAATCTGAAACAACTGCGTGATGCTATCATGTCAATATAGACCAAAATCCCAGGGGAATGTTTCCAAAACCTTATTGGATCTATGTCACAAAGAATTACAGCCATTCTTATGGCAAAAACGAATAAGTATGGTATGTTGAAGGTGTAGATTAAAAAAGGGGTGAATGTGTAGATATACATAAATTTAAACCCATATAAATAAAAATAAAAAAAATAGTACAGGTGTCCACACATGCACAGCAAAGTCTTTTAGACATATACAAGGTTTTTCCCATGTTTGCCCCGGAGCAAAGCTAGAGGGAAAAGAGAAATAGCAGCCTGGCCTGAAGTAAAATTTAGAGAAGCAGAGCACAGGGAAGGCAGACTGGACCCCAGTTATTAACCTTATCGTACATGCCCATATACTATTAAAACATACATTTGATGTATATTTAAAAATGGATACTTGTTGTACATTGTATTGTAAACAACAAGCAGGCTGCAGGTGCAAGAATGACACACAATGCAGCGGAGGAGAAAAGAATAGCAGGAGCACAGCACTTTCCTTGGAAGGATAACAACATTGGCTGGTCCAAAGAAAATGCCGTCTTGGATATTGGATACCACCAGGAGGTGTGACTATAGGCACAGAAAAATGACTTTACCCTCCTGACTCTATGGGAGTCAGTATGGAGCCTGAAACAGGTAGAGTAGAAAAATACCTGGCCAGCAAACACACATGAAATAATAACCTATGTTTTGAAACCCCAACCTACCTTCAACTTTTTTGCCAGTGAGCATTTTAATGCATATTTTCTCATTACCGACGAAAACTGCCTTTATGAATTGTACAACTATAGATGAGCTTCAAAAGTTACCTGCTGCTGACTGAATATGGGGCCAACATGCTTTGGTGGAGTCCCAATGGGAACAGCTCGCACAGGGGGGCTTCCAATAACTGGAGAAGTGGAACGGCGGGGCAGAGCTCTTTCTGATGCATCTCGCTCCGTGTCATTGCGGTTAGGTGGAGGTACTGGAGCTAGGCCATACTCATGTAACAATGATAGTGTACTCATTTCCTTTAATGGAGAAAAAAAAGTTTTAGGAATCTCGATAACAACAAACAAAATGTGTATTTAAAAAATACAAAAACTGGAATTTATAATAATCAAAATATACACGTGTAAAAGGTTATTATTGTCCTTCACAACACTGCGTCCTGTAAGCAAGTTGCATTCCTTTCAAATCTTCTTGCCTATTCTCAGCTAAACACACTCCCTGGGCTGCTCAAGAAGGGTACAAGAATGCAGGAATTGAGGGAATGGAGCAGTGGTCGACAGGAAACTTTTAGCAATGAAAAGTCGTCTTAGGGCTACGTCTACATGTCAAATGGAACCTTACTGTCATTGTTTTTGGGTAGGTTGGAATATGAAAGGTGAATAGAATATGTGGGATGCAAACCACTCTTCTAATGTTTTCATACAGAAGGCAGTTTGTAAACATAACATTCCATACTATAGATTTTACCTTTAATCTTTTAAAATTAAAATATGGAGGAGTTCAAGTAACCAGTAATGTTGCATAAGATTTACTAGTTCCAAGTAGCGGATATTTTTTCACTTACCTCTGCAAGCAAAGAACCTCTGATTGTTCCCAAGTCAGAGTCCCATATACTGGAGTTTATCCCAGAAGATATCTAGGGAGAAAATTATAAAAAATAAGTCTTAAAGTAAAAAACAAACCCGCATACTTGTTTTAGTTTTGCTTACAGGAGGTAAAAGGGTGTTGAAACTTGTATAATGCTAAAATAATTGTGTTTACAAATGGACAAAACCTAATATTTTCATTAGTTTTAAAGTTTTACCAGATTGCTTTTTCAAACCTATAATATAATATATTAGGTGGAGAGTGATTTAGATGTTATTCCAAGCTCCTAAGACAAGACGTTATCCACACACTGATGCACTGCTTTGAAATTTGTAGTACTGTAAACCAGAAGCAGATCTAATGGGCAACTATATCTCTTAATGTACATAAAATACATATACAAATTACACATACAAAATGGTGTAATTAACCAGGCAACAATCCCATGTTCCCAGTGAAACTTCTTGCCAAGCATCCCCACCCCCATAATTGCCTACCACTAATTTGACCGGCATGACTAGACCAGGATAATAATAAGTGTTTGATAGGGAGATGCAGAGATGCAGGTATGTGTAGGTATATGTCTAGGCTTCTTTTTCCTATAAAATAGTGATTCTTTAAGACAACTAAACATTCATTAAGCCTGTAATACTCAGGGGAATTTACATATAGTCTTGTTGCCACCCACTTACCCGTGTACATGGCTCCCTTCGCAGGGATGTCTCCTCGATTTCTTTCACCAGCTGGTTGAGGCTATGCTCCAGTTCCTCCTGCTGTGGATCAGTGATGGGGGAGGAGTTTCTATCCAAAAGGTGAGAGCCTGTATGCTTCTCCTCCATCTCTGCCAACCTATCATGCTCTTCCCGCCAATCGTCATCTTTAGAAAAAAAAAAAAAAGGAAATCACCCAATGTGGTAAATGTTAGCGTTAGAACAGTCTTCTGTGATTTTATAGGAAAGTCAAATCAACAGCAATATACAGGAAAAAAATGGAAATATTCATCCCTAACCAGTGTGAAATGTCACTGAATGCATCTGCTAGTTTGCAACCCAATGCTGACAATCTAAAATGAGTGATTATGTCCAAATAAGAATTACAACTGGATACAAATTTACATCACTACACAACCATTGTTTTGTTGCTTAGGGGGCATACTTAAAAAGCCGTAAATGTTACAATAATTCACTGCAGGCGAGTCGGTCAATAAATTTAAAACATACATCTGGAAGCTACACCTACAACAAGTTTGTAAAATGTCACATTCACTGCTTTTAAAAATACCCCCTTATGAGTTAGATATATGACAACGAATCTGTGGCTTGCTTACTGCAGCTTAATTTAAAAAACATATAATCCCCACTAGACAATAATTTGGTCCATATTCTGCTAGGTTTGTGTTGGTAACCATATAATGTACTGTAAATATCAGGATAATGAGGAGAAGGTGGCCAACAGTATGTTTAATAGACAAAGTCTAAGACCTGACACCTGAGATGCAAATTTGTTCCATATCAGTGACTTAAAAAAGAAAATATAATAGTTCAGTTGCAACACTCTAGACACTAATGGCACCCCGTCTCTTTCACCAAGGGATGATTGGTACTGCCTACCATAAAACATAAAGAAATAAAAATCCAAAAGATATGTCAGCACCTCCCCATAACAAGCACAAAATGTGTGCAGCATAATCAGATGTTTTAACATTCCAGATGCTGCCCTTCAATTAAAAGAGTAGCTAATAAAAATATAAATCAACATTCCACCTGGAACCCTTCACATTCCTTCTTTGAACTTGCTTGATCACTCACCAATTGCTCCTGCTCCAAAAGTATCATCATTAAACTGGTCGATATCCTCATCTTCCTCGAGGCCTGGAAAGGCATCTCCATCCTCGAGTGACTAAAAAACAGCAGGACATAAAATCAACAATTCAGAACAAATGAGGAGAGATCAATGTAGTGAGAATGGATATCAGAAATGTGGACTACAGCTACCTAATAAATACCCTTGCCCTTTATAGTACATAGGCAGAGTTAAGGGAGATTACAGACACCGCATTGGAGTGCACAACATTAGTAGTACAATATCAACTTATGCATAACCTTTTTGAAATGGTGAATTGAATCTGACTGTTAGTGAGCCTTGGTGGAGGTTGACTTTGCAATGTCCCTGAGGACAAAACTGGAAAGAGGAGCAAGCAGAAGGTTTTGACCAAGCAGGCAGAAGAGAAGATACCATCTCCTAGAGATCTACTTCAAGGGCTTCTCCAGGTAATTTGCCTGGTTTATGGACACTACAACTAACTGATAACCCTCAAAGGAGCTTTGACCAACTGGTCAGCTAAATCAAGGTTCTTGCCCCCAATACAACGGTGCCACCTGCTGAAGGATGTCAAGGGGCACACATGGACAGAAAATCTCAGAACTGGGGTTGGGAGGACACCTGAGTGAGGGGTGTATGCATGGGTGTGGCTTTATGGGATACAGGGGTCCTAGCTATAATAAAAGGGACTGCACAGACAGCCAATCTCTTTCTTTCTTTGGAGCCCAGCTAGGGTGCAGGTTTTAGAGGACAGACTCTTTGCATAACCTATCACTTTACTTTCTTTAGCTTGCCCTAAATTGTATATATTTGTTAATTGTTTTCTCTGTTAATAAATATCTTGTTTTTTTACGATCTATGTGATTATTTAGGCTATTGGAGACATAGTAAAGGTATAGCTCTCTGTAACAGAAAATAAACAGTATTTTTTAATTCGTGCAGAAATAGGTCATAAACCATCTGAACAGATGAAGTCTGGATATGCAGCCTCACTGCTATAAAACGGTAGAATTGAAGTCAATGCTATACCTTACAGTGGGTAGGAATAGTCATATTCACCAATCACAGTGCTGATCTGCTTAGCCCTACTTTACTAATAGGACAAAAAATGTGCACTGCTGGCAATCAAAACTCTGCATCATGTAACAGCAAGTTGACCAAAATGTTACAAAATGGAGAGCAGAGAGAGTAGATTTCCATCACCCTGCAGTGCATTCAAAAGGTTGTCCAGCAGGGGAGCTTTGGGCAGTCCATGATGTGCCCAGCCCCCGCCTGGAGCATTGTTTTACCAGTTGAAGGAATTCTGGGTTATACTTAAGCCCCGCCTATAAATTTCAAGGACCACCCACATGGTAGTTTAACAAAATCTAGTATTATGATGGGACCAGATACTGTAATCTCTAGGATTAGGCCCAATACACAGGGCATTTCCATTTCCAATTTACATTTCAAATAAGCAGCTGACTAATCATAAAAAGAACATAAAATCAGGAAGAAATGTTTTTCCCAGTTGGAGCAAATTGTACCAGAGTTTTTTTTTTCCTTCCTCTGGACCAACTGTCTTATAGGGTTTTATATCTGGGATAAGTTTATTTCCCTAGTGATTCAACTTGATGGACTTTTTTCAACCTAACCTACTATGTATCTATGTAGTAAAGTTCCAATCAGAAGAGGATCAATTAGATTGTAGGCAAATATAAATCACAAGTCATTAGATATATATACACAGATCAAAGGAATGCAGTCAAAATTCCAGCACTTTCCAATCCATGAAGAACAATCAGAAAAACAAAAATTTCATTGGTATGCAGTGTTTGGGGACTCAAATTGTAATGTAAAAATGTCAGAAAGTTCTAACAATCACCCCAATGGAAGCTGCAATACCACTGAAAATTAGCAAAGGTATGAAGTTTTTGAGCTAAGGCTAATCTACTGCTGCTGTCCTGGTCAATCACAGGGTGGGGGAGGGGAGCTGACCAGGTTTCATTGTTTGGGCCAGGTCACTTAGCTGGTTGTATACCAGATCTGTATACAGTATAATAAGGATCGCATATACAGATATACAAATCATTTATTAAGTTTGGGGTTCACCTGGAATTCAGCATAAGAGAAACATACATTACTTTACATTTGTGCAATGTGGCTATCTTGTATTCCAATTTTTAACTAATATCCCCAATGATTGAAGTTGCTCTTTAGCACACATATAGCTAACCTAATAATACCAAATAAGCAGGCCAGCCTCTGGTCTGTACCCAGCCACGTGGGGCCTATGTTTACACCCCAACATTGGACAGGAGGTGAGTGGTTTTCGTTTATATTCAAATATCCATGGAAACCAAAAATAAATGGTGTCACCGCCTGTCCCGGTTGGAACCCCTCTTCAAGCCCTAATCACTTCCAACCTGGTTACCGAGAAAACACTAAATCTGTACACAAATATAACACAACACCTGATATAGGGCTCACCTGAAAGCGCATCATCTCTCACTCTCCCTCTCTTGGCCTCTTCTTCCCCCCTTACTCCAGTGCGCGCATATGCGCTCCTCCCCTTCCTGTTCCTTCCTTTCTTGATTGGCCGAATCTCGGGAGCATTTCCGCCCCAAAGCAACGCTATTGGTTTATTCCCGGACTGTGTATGTATTGTATGTACGTGCTCGCCGCCTGAAAGCCTCTTCCCAAGCTAGTGACGAACGGGCACGTGCGTGGCTACGTAAAGTGGAAAGTGAACGTGCCTTGTTTGAAAAAAAAAAAAAGTAGTAAGTGTAAAACTTTATTGAAACTGATCAAATTAGTACAACTAAACAAACTGATAGTTTGAAATGTAGTTAACAACTCTGCTGGCATGTAAAAAAAAAAAGTTTCAGAGAATATATAAATTAATATTACAATCTATTAGTGGGAATCACCTGTCATTCGCTATTTCCATGTTTTCAAGATTACATTTTTTTTACCTTGATTTATTTAGCTTCCCTTGCATGTGCCAGGATGAATGAACGTGTGTGGAGTTACACCATCCCGACATAGCCAACCAAGATGGACGAAGATCATTTGGAAGAGGGAGAAGAGAAGGAAAA
Source organism: Pyxicephalus adspersus (assembly GCF_032062135.1). Classification (NCBI taxonomy): domain Eukaryota; kingdom Metazoa; phylum Chordata; class Amphibia; order Anura; family Pyxicephalidae; genus Pyxicephalus; species Pyxicephalus adspersus. The sequence continues at coordinate 53,321,454 of NC_092867.1, forward strand.
TGTCAACGACCTACGCTGGAATGTGGACAGATGAGCTGTGCATTTAGTTCTGTCTTTATGCTTTTCTAAGTGTTATATATGTAGGGCTAAAACTTTTTATTGTTAATTATTTTGGATAGAGAGGTTGTATGGATCAATTTTGTGCCTAATTAGAGAGATTTCTTGTCACATCCTGTCTTTTAGCCAGGTGAGGAAAATTTCCTTTTCTGACCGCTCCATGTCAGCATCATAATGGGTTATTTCCTTTTACCCCCTACTCTCGGGCCCTAACTAGATAAATTCAAGGCTGCCCATACCCTAGTGTTCCTTCTTCCCCTCCCTCCTGTGTACTTTCAGCACTAGTGTACCTACCTACCTGGGGGAATCTCTGGCTGCCCAGATGAAGTTCCCCTAGCATGCTTGCCCCTAGCATGCTTCAAGGTCTCCTTGAAGGGGACCCCTGCTTCTGGTCCCTCAGGGCATAGTATAGTGCTTGAAAGAATTCACCAACAAATCTTCACACACTGCATATATGGCTCAGAGGTATTGCAATCGCTCCTTATGTTTGGATCATAATGTGAATTCCAGAATCTGCCTAAATAATAGGTTGGTGAAACACCTCAATGAAAGCTTTAAATCTTTTATGTATTCTATAGGATTCTTGTATGTGATGCCACAGACACAATATGTGAATAAATGCTTTTTCCTTAAAAGCAGACTTGCTCCAGGAGCACTGTGTGCAGGAATACAACAGCTCACAACTAATGTTATAAAAAGCCATAAGGATTAAGAAAAGGGGATTCCAAAAATATAAAAATGAAGGCTTACCTTTATTGTTTAAAAACTATAAAGAATATAACAAAAGATGCAAAAATGAGATAAAATGTGCAATGCTTAAAAATGAAAAACAGATTGCAAAAGAAAGTTGGCAAAAGATAGCAAAAAGTTAAAGGATGTCGCTGGGTTAATAACTGGGGATAAAAACAAGGCAAATTTACTAAACACTTTTAGTAAGCTCTGTGTACACAAAGGAAAATGGCAGAGCTGAAGTCCAAATTGCTAATGGCAATATCCCTGCCTTAATTGAGTAACAATGGCTCAAAATGTATATGATTCAGAAACAGCTGGGCAAAATTAAGATTTACAATGCAACAGTATCTGATAGATTACATCCATTTATTTCCTCAAAGAGTCCAGTCATTTCAAAGCCATTGTTTCTAATTTTTAGAGACTCTTTAGTCACTGGCATGGTACCCAATGGATTGGGTAAGGTCATAAGGTTCCTATCTTCAAAAAGGGAGCAAAGTCATTACCAGGTAACTACAGACCCGTTAGTTTAACGTCCATAGTTGGAAAGGTCCTAGAGAGTTTGATAAAAAAACCACATAGAGGAGTTTCTGCTAGAAAATAATATTATAAGTAATAGTCAGCATGGCTTCAAGAAAGACTGAAGTTGTCAAACAAATTTACTCTCTTTTTATGAGGAAGTAAGTAAACAGGTAGACAGTGGAATAGCAGTTGATATAGTGTACTTGGACTTTGCTAAAGCATTTCACACTGTACCCCACAGACGGTTAATATGCAAGTTAGGGTCAATAGGTTCAGAAAAGTCAATCTGTAAATGGATAGAGAACTGGTTTAAAGATCGCATCCAGAGAGTTGTAATTAATTATTTATACTCTGAATGGTCTAAGGTTATTAGTGGTGTACCCCAGGGTTCAGTGTTGGGACCTTTACTGTTTAACATCTTTATAAATGATATAGAGTTTGGGATTAAAAGTACCATTTCTGTGTTTGCAGATGACACCAAACTATGTAATGGAGCTATACGATCGTTCGTAGATATCGTGCAGGATCGTTCGTCGTTCGTTTTCCAACGATAATAATTGGAAGTGTGTACGTAGCTTTAAAGTGACAAGACAACATTTGTGTACAAGGTTTGTGCCTGCAATAATGAGGAGGGGTAACAGCCTGTGAAGTACCTATGCACAATTTGTAAGGTCTATACCTTCACGGGGTAAAGAAATACCAGCTCTTAAATATATTTTTTTTTCAGTAATTGTTAGGTTACTGCATGAAATCTGCATTACTAATTCCTACTATCACAATACACAGTAAAGGAACTGTTTTTTGAATCTGCTGAAATTTCTGTCTTCTCTCCATAAGTGTAAAGGTGTAAGGGTGTATCTTACCTGGTGATCCTACCATGAAGTTTCTAGTAAATTACTTCCTGTTTTTAAGTAAAAGCGTAATTTTCCTGCCTTGCAATTGCATTCCTGCATTTTCATACTATCACACAGGCTTCTAGAGCAGACTATAATTTTCTGGTTTAAACAAATACATTTATCTACATGTGCATATCTTTATATATACTATATATAGTAGTAGATATATATATATACTAGATATATACTAGTAGTGACAAAATGGGTAGCATGGAGCCATTCTCTAACAAAGCCCAGCCTAGTCAAACAAGGTAGGTGGCACACCATAGCAGCCTTTTTTGTTATGATAACTTGCAGAATTGAGGGGAAAAATCATATTGGCTTCTTCCATCAATTAGATGCCTATTTTCATATTTCTCCAAATCAAGATTTTCAGAAATCCCTTGCTTTGCATTGGGCCCTTACTTTATTTCCCCCCAGTTGTATGCCCTTCCTGCTATCCATGTTCATCATCCATCCATGTCCACTGGGTGGATGATGAATCTAGATAAAAGTCTCCTCCTTCCCACACAGATTTAAAATATCTTGGTGGTCAGAGCAAGGTTTTAATCATTGTATTTATTCTAGAACAATTGTTGTCAACCATTCTAGTAATAATTTGGCAACACTATTGATTAAGTAGTAGTTACATCAGATGCCAGCAAAAGCATCTGGGGAGCACTTTGGGGATGATAGGTCAAGGATGACTTGGCCCAGTAAGACTGAGTCTTTGGTGGAAAAAAGGTTCCTCCGAGAACAGGCATTTCCACGGAAGCTAAATATGTCAATGTCAGGTTTATATAATTAATGTTAAAATTAGACGAATCCTTTGGATGTACTAACCTGTTCACTACAGCTTGGCTTTAATTTCTTGTTGCCAATTCTGAAGGGTAATGATCAGCATGATTTTGCCTGGATGACCTATATAAGAATTGTTTTGCAATTGTAGTTTGATGGAAGTTTTTTAATATATTGGTTTCTGAATGTTATTAATTATTCTATGTATATCTATAGATCTCAGTTGACTCCTGAGGAATTGGAATATCTGTGAAATCTGTTGAACACAATTGTGAACAACTAAACTGTAATTTTTAAATTTAGTAATGTTTACTTACCTGTTGTCCAATAAATATTGTACATTTTTAACTGATTTTTTTTTATCGTGATGTATTTGGTGCCTTAAAAGTCCAATAAAACTTTTTTTTTTGTTCCTGTTTCTCGGTGAATATATGATCTGGGATGTGGCTTCTGTATTTTATATGGTATTGGGGGGAATGCTTCAAAAGAATTTTTTAATACTTACCATAATTTTCCTTTCCTGATCACTTCATGGCACCATACATACCCACCCTTATTTTTTTTAGAAGGGCCAGATACAGAACACCTTGAATTTATCTAGTAGGGTCCTGAGCAAAGGAAGGGAAAAGAGAAGTAAATTCATTTGTATTTGTTAATTCATTTGTATTGTTCATTTGCTGCCACAGAGCTATCAGTAAAGGAAAATTACACTAGGTATTACATTTTCTGCCAGTAGAAATTTAACCTGTATCTTACCTCACTTGATCTTGCGCCTGGCTCCAGTGACGTAGGAAGAAGAGGAGAAGATGGCAGCGCCCAGAGGTGGGACGGATGCCGGAACGACACAGGACCCGATGCAAGACACTTTCGGATGGATTGGACTTGCCTGGGGGATTGAAGGTAAGTGTATTTTTTTTTAGGCACTTTTCAGTTCAGTTTTTCTACGGAAGTCCTAGCAGTATATTACTTTTGACCCCTGTTCACTGTACATTATACACTAACCTGACCCCTGCTGTTGGAAGTAACAAAATCATTATGACTAAGAAATAAGGATAACTCTGCCTCCTAGAAAGCAGGCTACAAACATCACTATATGTTAAGACAGATGCAGACCTTAAAACAACCATCAATAATTGCTGAGCAGAGAGCTGGGAGAGTGATCTTGCATGACTGGATGCTTGAAGATCATTAACACATTGTCCAGTTTGACCACCTGGTGGTATTTCCTGCCCAAACCTGCTTACTATTGCTTCAGTCTTCCTGGAGGGGGTGGGGGCCTGTGACAACAATCTCAAGCTTCTGACAAGGATGACCTTTGTGATCTCTTGCACAAGACTTTACTAATGACGAACAACAATGTTATTGGCTCTGTTCTTGCACATGGGAGTGGTTCAAGGAGGGAAAACCCTGGTTCGTATGTCCAAAGTCCCGTCGAGGGACCAATTGCGGCCCGTGTTCAGATATCCACCGGCCCGCAGCCTCTGTCACAAAATCATTATTATGAGGCCCGCCAGCACTGTTAGCCACAGTATAAAATACAAGCGTACAAAAACCTATTTTATATTTCATTAGAGTTGATCAACCACTACTTGGCCGGTATAATTGGCACAACGGGAGTCCCTATGTTTACACAGGAAATCCCCTACGTCATTAGAGTGTGTGTTGTGCGGGACCTGCGCAGACCATGCCCACACTAACCCTGAGTACGTGCTGAATGGTCAGCCCCCTCACATTGTCACCTCACTAAATCTGGCCCTCTTTGCAAAACCTTTGGACACCCCTACTACATACCTTTTGCCTTCTTCCCTTTTTCTTGTAAATAATTTGTTTATAATACCCATTTTTGTAAATAAACTATACCCTTTTATAAGATCTATTGGTCCTTCTTTTAAATGAAAATACCCCAAACGGATTAGATTCTACACTTGCACTCTGTGTATTATACACTCTCCTGACCTCTGTATTCTGTACACTCCTGACCCCTGCAGTCATTTTTACCAATATAGTCAAATGTAATACAATTCTAAAAGCTAGCCCAATTTATACAAACTGTACACACATCCCTAGGATTGGGCCCTCTTCTTAATGTATTTCACCGAACCAATCTGCTTTTGTAAAACAAGAAAAGATACCAATCCTCCAGAATATGGCTGGAATTCTGGGGAGAACTTGGTAAGCACTTGAAGTTTTTAGCACAGCAGGAGGAATTCACAACTTTTTGTTTTCATTATCTTTTTTTATTTTACAGACTATCTTAAATATAATCTTTTGATGCACTATTATATCTAACTTTTAATACTGATCTTAACACAAAAATGTGGTTTCCAAATTATTATGAGGGAAGAAAAGAAAGATGAAGTCTTTACGATAAAAATTTCCAGTGAAATGCTGCCCTAAGTTAAATCTGATTGTTTCTACGATAGCTTTGAATGATGTTTAATCAATTTTATGTTGTAGTGTAATTTGAAAATGTGAGACTGGATCTGTTTCTACAGAGGACAGATTTTTGCCAATCTGATTGCAATAAAAATAAACTAAGATTTTCTGACATCTGTATCAATGCATAGACTGGGTTAAGCCATGTGTTTATACTACACAAACCCCAGACTTCCTAAACTGCTCTTTTCTCCTTCCATTATCAAATAAGTAATGTTAACTTGTGTAGTTACTCCAGCAATACACACCCTTTTCTGTAAGCATGAAAACAACTTCCTTATCTACAAGTCGCAAAGCAATCTGTTTAGAAATAGGCGAGTTCCTAAATCTGATCATAGGAAATTGAAACCAGAAATGATTTCTATTCTGTGCAATATACAAACCCATTCTGATTTCCATACAGAGAATACGATACTGAAATTTGAGCTCTTCTTTCCAGCGTACGGCTCCATAGCTCAGGGGTTAGAGCACTGGTCTTGTAAACCAGGGGTCGCGAGTTCAAATCTCGCTGGGGCCTGCCTAAAATATTTTTCCTTCTCTTAATGTCATGATTTTTCTTTTCAGTGTAAATCTTCTGTAGTTACATAAACACATTCTTATAATTTTACAGTATTCCCAGAGCTTCCCTAGGCAACAACACTAATGTGAATAGGGAGATCATAGCACTGAAGTTGAAATTGTTTAATTGTTATGTATTTAAATTATTATTTAAAAATATATACAGATTCTTTTAATGTAGAATTCAGGGCAAGCCATAGCAGCGCTAGTAGTGTAGGGGTATCATGCAAGATTCCCATTCTTGCGACCCGGGTTCGAGTCCCGGCTAGCGCAAGAAATTTTTATATTTCACTACTCTTCGGTCATTACTGTGGTTATCAGACCCGTGTTTTGTTGCTTGTGTTTAAATCTAACGTTTAAAACAATTACAATTGAATATTTTTGTTTTTAAAATTTCTCCTAGCTTGAAGTACTTATATCTTTAGAAAAATTAAATTCGCTAATCTTGTTATGTGATAATACATGTTTTTGATACCTTGTTTCAAAATTTGGAAACGACAACGGCGCCAGTAGTGTAGGGGTATCATGCAAGATTCCCATTCTTGCGACCCGGGTTCGAGTCCCGGCTGGCGCACATACGTTTTTATTGACTTTCTACTTTCTACTCTTTAAAGGTGAACATATTTTTCATTTTCTCATTTATTTCTTTTCTTGTCTGTACTCTTTAGTTTTGTATTTATTTACTTGACAATTTGTTTCTATGTTTATATTGTTTATATTTTCTCCCTTTTTAGTTTTACTTGTCTTTTTGTGATGAGTGTTTTTTTTCAGTAAATAATTTTAGAGCAAAAAAAATGCGGGAGCCTTTAAATAAAACCAATAACAGCCTGGACTGGACATATAAGATATATATATCTATATATATGCATGTACTCCTCCCTGCTGTAACATTGCTCCTCCTTGCTGAGCAATATTTACATAACATTAGACCCCCAACCCAGCCACCTACTATTCTACTAGAAGCCTTTAATATGTAATCAAATGCTCCCTGCTCCCCGCTGTAATAAATAGGCATTTGATCCTTGTGAACAAGTATCTATTCATATTCTACAAGGACATTTACAGTTTTTTTTTTCTTTTTGGGGAGGGGGGTGCTATAAGTAAGAACAAAGGACGCTAAAACTACAATTCTGAAACTCAATGTATATATAAAGTTATTAGACAAGACATTTAAATAAAACACTTGATGAAAAAAAGTAGACATACTAAAGAATAAAGCAATTTTGCAAATTTAACTTACTTCTTTTAGAGGTAAATTGAAAATTCTCTGACCAATAGTATTGTTTTTTATTTATTTATCTAAATCGCTATAAACATCAGTGAGACCAGTGGTATAATGTCTTAAAAAGTAGGGACTTGTGGTTGTAGGAGTGTTCCTATAAACTGGTTCCCAGGGACCTGGGTGAAACTATCAATATTATCAGATGGCAGGGTTGAGGCAGCATAGGCAGTAGTATTGTTGTGCCATAGGAAGAATTAGTGATAGAGAGCACCAAAGAATTTGAGAGATGTTTTTGCTATAAGGGATGCATTTGTGAATGTTTGTAAACATCAATGAAAAAAAAAAACAATTCCCTGCATATAAATGGAAAACATTTCTGTAATTTCACTTGGTTAACAGTCACAGGATAAAGTGGAACTAAACTGAAAACCAAAAATTTACACTTACCTTTAATCCTGCAGGTCTCTCGATAGCACTGATCTTTCCCACGATCCAGTCCCGTGTAATCCTGGGAATCTTCTTCATCCTGGTGCTGAGGAAGCGCCGAGAGACGCCATCTTCATTCTTCTCTTCCGTCTTCTACTTCGGTCTTCTTGGCACGTCACTGCACAGGTGTGAGATTGGATGCGTTTTAGACCAAAATCCTTTGTCCTACAGAAAGCAGCTGAGATGAAACATCAATAATACTACAGATCATGTTTTGTAAAATTTCTACAGAAAGAGCATTTGATCCTGTTATCTTGAAGTTTACCCTGGAAATGTGTTAGTGAGCCTTGAGCTCCTGGAATTAGGTGAGCAAGGTGCCAGTAGTGTAGGGGTATCATGCAAGATTCCCATTCTTGCGACCCGGGTTCGAGTCCCGGCTGGCGCAGAGTGGCTATTTAATCGGCTCTTGCCAATTAAAGCAAATTGGAACAAATTCACTGAAAACCATGTGCTTTCGAAAAATCATCTATGCCAGGAAGGAACAGCATTGCCAGAAATTAATGCTTAATAACTTGTTTGGGTAAATTTCTTCAGAAAGTGTCTTAGTTTCTGTAAGCTTTAATTTCAATCAGCCTGTTTGTTGGGACTCCTAGGCCATCATAGCTTGAGCTTATATCCGATCGTATCTATTGTGTGTACAATATCTACGAACGATCGTGTCGTTAACTCTATGTGCAGGATCGGTGCTATACGATTGTTCATATATATCGTGCATGAACGTTCGTCGTTCGTTTTCCAACGATAATAATTGGAAGTGTGTATGTAGCTTAAACTGTGTAATTGTTTGGTAGGATTGTTGACTTATACAGCCATGTGTTTGAGTGGGAGAATCCAATCAGAAAATCTAAACCGTTGCCTTGCAAATAAAGCCATTTGGGCAACTCACTTTTCAGTCTCAGAATTTGCAGATCATCTTTTCTACACATCACTTGTTAGGTTGCCAGCCCTTGAAAATCACCTAAAAGGACAGTCAAAAGTGCTCTAGACCCCTAATGCCTTTTTCATCATCATCGTCATTTTTTTTTATCAAAGATTCTTTCATTGAAAAACTTGTCTTTAAGGGAAAAAGTTAGATGCTGCACAGATGATATATTTGTTTGGTCAAATGTGCCTTGAGCTTGTCAGAAAAGCCAGAAACATCATGGGGGAAATGGGTAAACCCATCATCTGGCTTGCGGGTTGAGTCATTTCAATGAGCATGGATAGCAGTTTTAACCCCAAAAACCTTTTGAGTAGAAGCCATTACATAAGGCAGCTTGGAAAAGCCTAAAGTGTGTGATTTTTTAGGAATGTTGACTTAAGTAGCCATGTGTTTGAGTGGGAGTATACAATCAGAAAATAGGTCTAAATATTTTTACCCTGGTAATGAGTTAGATGCAATGCAAGAACGTCTCTTTATTCATGTAATAAAACACATGCCAATAACCTGTATGCTATATAGATTTTAGTCAAGTTTTGCTTGTCTCTGCTTACCAGCCCTGCATTGCTTTATATGCTCTACTTTTTAACTGCCATATTTGTACCCAGCTCAGTTATTTCCTCATTAGTTTGACATTCCTAATTATTTTACAAAAATCACTGTCTTTGTTGTTCCAACTTTCTAATGCCTGGCCCTTTAATATGTGCTATTCGATTGCTCCACATCTGGAGTCAAATACCTAATCACTTGCATTTGCGGTGGATTCTACATAGGCAAGACTAAGCATGCTTTAAAAAAACAAATATATGAACACATCTATTAAATCTCTACAGAGAAGATTGCGACACCCATTGGTTTTCATGTAGACACAAAACATGACTTCAACACAGATGTGATTAGTTTCTTTGCTTTGGAACATATCTCCTAGAGGAGGTGATATTGATAACACTTTGACTCCTCCAAATGGAAAGAAAATTGATAGTGACTTTACAAGCCACTCAAGCACCAGGATTTAATTATATTATGAAAAAGTAATCTATACAAGTGACAAGCATTTTAGTTTCCAGGTTATAATTCCCTCCTCTTTCATTAGAGTTTTGATATTTATTAGCTTTTTGAGTGGATCACACCTTTGCTTTGCTGCTTACAATTATGTACATTCATGAAGTATATTATAATGTATAGTGTAACACATAATACAGTATGTAAACACATGATTTAAATTAAAAATGGATCTCTTGCTTTTCTGTAATTTTTTTTTAAATGTATTTGCATCTTTCATGAAACAATATGCTAATGTATGTTGATTTAGGGAAAACTCATTCTCCTGGTTCCTATCTATCACCTAATACAGTTATGCTCTACCACTTATCCTTTCACACACTCCCCTCATCCCTCCAAGTACTTATATCATTTTGCAATTTTCTCCCTCTCCATCTCTGTTAACGCATACCCAAGGTCTTACTCTTACACGCTCTCACATCATGTTGGATCTTGTTAAAATTACTCCTATATTCACTTACACCCCCTTTTTCATCCTACATTAACATTCACCTTCTCACAAACTCTAAAATCACATGTATATATCCATGTATACCTTTCACGATTCCTAACATTTTATAGGTTTTCATTTCAGCAACAATTACACCACATCATACACACACACATATATCTCCTTGGCATACACACCGAATTCTGCAACACACTTACATGATTACACACATAAAGATTTATTGAAGTCCCCATTCAACACCTGAAGTGCCTGGACATTGTAGTGGAACTGCAGAGGTCACCTGCAGTTCAGTTTTGCCACTGTGACGTCACGTGGGAATCTGAATGGCAGGGCACTACAGGTGATGAATGGGCACTAGATCCCCATTCATAACCCATAATTCCTGGACATTGTAGTGGAACTGCAGAGGACTGCAGTTCAGTTTCCCATGTGATGTTACATTGTGAAACTGAACTGCAGATGACCTGCAGTTCTACTATGATCTCTGGGCACTACAGGGAATGAATTTAGTAGAAAATCGTTATATTTCGCCTAGGTTTCTTTCATATACAATGTACTAGGCTACAGGAAATGGATATCTCAACAACACTGGGTGAGATATCAGAAATCCAGGAAAGATGGGTTGCCTTAGCAAAACATTGTTTGCTGAGGACTTTGGTAAATGGTGTTGTCGGGTCTGGATTGTTATGGAATGATGAGCAGGTTGGTAGTGGGGCTCCTCATTCCCTTCCTGTCCAAAACAGGTCTCCTACATAGGTCTCAGCCAGGTGATGGAGATCAGCTCATTTCTGGGCTATAAAGGTCTGCACTATGAGCACATGTGTGTGGGAAATGGTTGAACAGACTGTCTTTCACCATTGCTGCTGAAGTCTGCTAAAATGACAAAACGGACACTGTAAGTTTACTTTAGGTTGTGTGGCTGGTAGTAAGCCGCTCGTATAGAAAGGGTGATCTTGTGTTTAGTTAGTGCTGAGCCAAGCAGGAATTTATTTTGTTTTTTTTGCCTGTATGTAAAAGTGTTATATTTTGCTTGTGGATGGAAATATTTTGCTTGTGGAAGAAAACAGGCAAATCCCTGTGTGAACTGTGCCATTGTGTCACTGTCTCTGCTGTGCTTACCACTATTGAGCTGACCCCCCACATATGGTGGAGGATGTGGGCATCCAGATCCAAAATGCAGTCTTAAAGAGACAGACACCTAGGGAGAGCTGCCAGCTGCCAGTTCACTTTAAGTCTGGTGTAATGGAGGACTTTTGCAAACAGTTTGGACAGGCCATTCTTCAACAGCAGCAGCTGATTTTGCACAGGCTGACAAACGACAGCAACAGGCACAGGACCAGACAGGGCAAGATGAATCGCCAACTAATGGAGACAATGGCTGTGCTGAGTGAGGCAATGGCCGCTTTGTGACCTACCGGTGAAAACGCTGACATGACAGGGAGCCGGGGAGTATTACCACCAGCACGGGCTGCAGTACAAATTTCACTCCAAATAATGACGCCCACAGATGACGTGGAAGCCTATCCTTTGGTCTTTGAGAAAGTAGCAGAGCAAGAAAAGTTGCCGACCAGTGGGCAGATGTAATGGCGGCTTTCTTGATCGGGGAACCGCAGAAGGCCTACTACGATTTGGGTGAGCCAGATGCCAGAATTTTTGCAAAGCTTAAGGGGGAGATACTTGCTCGACTTGGAGTAAACATGCATGTGTGTGAAGGCCGTGTGCACAACTGGACTTTCTCTGAGAGCTTGCCACCCTGTTCACAGATGCACAATCTTATCCATCTTGTGAGGAAATGGCTGCAGCCTGAGGAAAGCACCCCAGGTCAAATTGTAGAGAGCGTTGTCCTGGATATGTTTATCAGGTCATTACCCCCCAAGATCCAGCGCTGGGTTGGACAAGGAGGACCTACAACTGCTGACCAATTGGTGAGTCTCGTGGAGCAGTACAGTGCAACAGAGGACCTACTCCAAGCATCTCCCAGATATGCCAGCCCTGGGGACAGCCGGCCACCAAAGTCTACTGGTAAGACTGTACCAGTTGCTAGAGGGGTGAGAAATGCTTTAAGGGGAGATGGCTCAAAGGGGGAACCAGCAGGGCCACATTCCTCTGGGACCTGGAGGTCCAGGCCAGGGACCCAAAATGGGGACCAGGGCCGCTTACAGTGCTGGCGGTGTCATGAATTTGGACATGTGGTTGCTAATTCCCCCTTCACAACCAGTGGAGCCAGTGGAGCCAGTGGAGCGCAATAAGACCAGATGTATTTCTCTGTTTGCACAACCAGTGTATTTGGCAGAGACTGTCTAAGTTAGAACCTCCAATGTGTACTGTGTCCATGGGAGGTTGTAAAGCTATGGCACTGTTGGACTCTGGGAGCTTGGTGACCCTGGTACATAGCTCTCTGGTAAACCCTGGGACATATAATGGAAATACTGTTGGGGTACTATGCATACATGGAGAAACCAGAAAGTACCCAACTGCTCTGGTCACAATACAAACTCCATGTGGAGTATCATTTCATGAAGTGGTGTGGTTAAATCACTAATGCATAGTGTGATACTGTGAAGAGACTTTTCCTTATTCTGGGACTGATGGCAGAACAGAAATGTAACCTGTGGAGAAAGTCTGACTGATAAGGTGTGTACTGAGGTTACCCCTGAACCATATGACCCTGATTCTGAGGTTCCCGCAGTAGGGGGGACAAAATTGATAATTTTCCTCTAGCTGTACTAGCTGGTGAGACTGAAGATGTGGAGGAAGTTCCAGATATGCCTAATTTAGAGGTATCTTGTGACAATTTTGGGACTGCTCAGCTCAGAGACCCCACTTTGATACAATCAAGGGAAAATGTGTGTTAAATGGGATACCACAGTATCCAGGTGCTGATCATGAATTTCCCTATATTGCTGTTAACCAGGATCTATTATACCAGGTAGATAAAACACGTGGGATAATTGTTGAGCAGCTAGTGGTGCCCCGACCGGAAGGACTGGGATTGTCTATTACCTTGTTTGATGTTTGCAGTCCGTGAAGTACCGCAATCTTTAACAGGTTAAGAGAGGAAGACGCCACTGCAGCAGGCAGCATGGCCAAAGCTGCTTCCCAGCTCACAGCGTGTCTCTCCCTGCAGGCGGAGGGATCCATTCTAGCCGAACTACTGTCCAGCCAGGTGGCATCCCCAGAATCTCTATGGACGTGATTACAGAAAGTCCTGTTCTCAGCACTCCTGTGAATTTGCAAAGTAGGGCACGTTCCAGGGGTGCTGTGGGAAGAGGTGTGCGCGCTACCACGCGTGCCTCTTGAACCACACTTGCTGCCGTGTAAAATCTCAGTAGGGACAGATTGGAATCTCGTTCATTCATTCATGTCTCCAATAGCTACAACTTTGACACTGTCCATATAGGTGATGGCCTCAACTTCTAATGCCCTCCTTGCTCCGTCTCAGGGCCCACCGCCTCCTCCTCATGCTGTTACTGCTGCTGCCTGCCCAGTACCCAGCTCTAGATGCCAGCTACCAATGCTGTCTATGCTCCATCTCAGAGCCCACCGCCTCCTCTTCATGCTGTTCCTGCTGCATGCCCCAGGCTTAATCAATATGAGCCATCAGGATGCAGGTATACTTCGGATGAGCCAGCTGATTGGAGTGGGTGGCATCTTTAACCCTGGAGCGCAGCTTGATGCGTAAGTGGAAGTGCACGTCAATCACATCCAATTGGTGCAAATCTGCCAGTGTGGCGCTGTAGAAATTCCCTTCTATGATGTCCCAGCGCACATTAGGAATTGGGTACTCTAGCACTTCACCAGCTTTGAATCCAACAGACATGGACGTGTTGCATATCAACAGACATTTGGGGCTCAGTACCTCGGTGAGCCGGATAAACAGGTGGTCCAGTTTGGTTTTGTACATTTGCAGTGATTGCTCATGATACCTGCTAACATCCTTTATACACGAGTTGATGATGACAACGTCGGGCTTAGGTCCACGTTGGAAGTTGGCCAGCGCGCTCTCTATGTACTCTGAGGGTCAGGAAATAGAACTGTACAAGTTGGTTGTCAGTTCTGTAATGACGCACTTGGAGGTAAATTATGGCATTGTGCATTTCTGCCAGAGATCCCCCAACGTGTCGTTTGCAAATGTCACCCTTACCTTTCAGCTGCTTCTCAGTCCGAAAGTCATCATTCTGCAATATTTTCACAAGATCCTTGTTGACAGATCTTTGAATGGAGTCTCCCAGGACGGCCACATACTTGTTGTGGAGAAGTCTCCGGACATCTGCTGAGCTCAATAACTTCATGGCTCAATGTGGTCATCCAGGACCTCTCGGTTCCCATTAAATATACCGGTGTTTCCCATACCATCCCCCCAGCATATACAAAGGGACTGCTGTCCCACGTCCCAGTTCTGGGGTAACATAGAAATTCAGTCCGGTAAAGCGTGGTACCGATGGATGAAACAGAAGACGTGACCTTCTACATTCAATCACAAATTTCAGATTACACACTTTGGGGTGTCATTAAAGATGCACTACACCCAGCTCTAGATGCCAGTTACTAATGGCTTCCACACTCCGTCTCAGGGCCTGCTATCCAGTGAAAGCACATGAAAGGAAACGGGGCTTGGCGGAATCCGTGAGGAAAGAAAATCCTATTGAGCTTGAGTCTAGCCTGGCATCTAGAGCTGGGTACTGGACAGTGGGCAGGCAGCAGCAGTAATAGCAGGAAGAGTAGGCGGTGGGCCCTGAGTAGTGTGGATGGCATTGTTAACTGGCATCTAGAGATGGGTACTGGGAGGAGGAGGCAGTGGGCCCTGAGACGGAGCAAGGACGGCATTATTGTTTGAGGCCATTACCTATACGGACAGTGTAGAAGCTTTAGCTACTGGAGACATTGCTGTGTAGGGGACTGCCTTTTCCTATCTACTAGCTGTAACTTTCTAAAATGCGGAATGGACAGCCTTGTTAACTGGCATCTACAGCTGGGTACTGGGTACTGGGCAGGCGGCAGCAGTAACAGCAGGAGGAAGAGGTGGTGGGCTCTGGAACAAAGTGTGGACGGTATAAGTAACTGGCATGTAGAGTAGGGTACTGGGCAGGCAGCAGGATCAGTGAAAGCCGGAGGAGGAGGCGGTGGGCCCTGAGACGGAGCAAGGACGGCATTAGTGGTTGAGGCTATCACCTATATGGACAGTGTAGAAGCTGTAGCTATTGGATACATGAATGGATGAGCAAGATTCCAATCTGTCCCTACTACTATGAAAGGGATTGGGCTTGGAGGAATCAGTGGGGAAAGGAGATCCTGTTGAGCTGGAGTCTAGTCTGGCATCTAGAGGTGGGTACAGGGAGGAGGAGGAGGCGGCGGGCCCTGACACGCAGCAAGGAGGGCATTATAATATAAGGCCATCACCTATATTGGCAATGTAGAATCTGTAGCTATTGGAGACATGAATGAATGAGAGAGATTCCAATCTGCCCCTACCTACTTTGTAGCGAAACCACATGAAAGGGATTGGGTTTGGAGGAATCAGCGGGGAAAGAAGACCCTGTTGAGCTGGAGTCTAGTCTGGCATCTAGAGCTGGGTACTGGGAGGAGGAGGCGGTGGACCTTGAGACGGAGCAAGGAGGGCAATACAATATAAGGCCGTCTACTATGTTGACAGTAAAGAAGCTGTAGCTATTGGAGACATGAATGGTTGAGAGGGATTCCAATCTGTCCCTACTTACTATGTAGCAAAAGCACATGAAAGGGATTGGGCTTGGAGGAATCAGCGGGGAAAGAAGATCTTGTTGAGCCGGAGTCTAGTCTGGCATGTAGAGCTGGGTACTGGGAGGAGGAGGAGGTGGGCCCTGAGACGCAGCAAGGAGGGCAATACAATAAAAGGCCATCACCTATATTGACTATGTGGAAGCTGTAGCTAGATGGGTCATTGCTTTGTAGGTCACTATCTTTTCCTATCTGCTAGCTGTAACTTTCTAAAATGCAGCATGGACAGCCTTGTTAACTGGCATCTAGAGCATCTAGAGTGGGTACTGGCCAGGCAGCAGTAACAGAAGGAGGAAGAGGCATTTAGCACTGAGATGGAGTGTGGCCGACATTAGTAATTGGCATCTAGAGTTGGGTACTAGGCAGGCAGCAGCAGTAACAGCATGATTCGAAGGCGGAGGGCTCTGAGACGGAGTATGGACGGCATTATTGTCTGGCATCTAAAGTCAGGTACTAGGCAGGAGGCAGCATCATTTACAGCAGGAGGAGGAGACGGTGGGCTCTGAGACGGAGTGTGGACGGCATATTTTTTAATTTATTTTTTTTTATGTATTTTTTTGTTGCTATCTATAAAAATAAACAGAACAAATTCTGTATTTCTGTAAAAAAAAATACAGATAATTAATTCTGATATTACTGGCTATCTATCAAAATAAACAGAAAAATTTCTGTATTTCTGTAAAAAAAAGATAGATATAAAACAAAGATATTTCATTCTGATCCTACTTGCTATCTATCAAAATAAACAGAAACATTTCTGTATTTCTGTAACAAAAATACTGATATTTAATTCTGATACCACTTGCTATCTATCAAAATAAACAG
>NC_092867.1:53339117-53343739 GCF_032062135.1 Pyxicephalus adspersus
TTTGATGGATGCCGATCGGCGCCGCCTTCGCCTATTTTACTACACTGGTACAATTTGGTTCAGAATATTTTTTTCTTGTTTTCCCTTCTCTGAAAACCTGGTGCGTCTTATAGTCCGGTGCGTCTTATGGTCCGAAAAATACGGTAATTAATTCTGATACCACTTGCTATCTATCAAAATAAACAGAAAAATGTCTGTAAAAAAATACAGATAATTAATTTTGATACCATTTGCTATCTATGAAAATAAACAGAAAAAGTTCTCTATTTCTGTAAAAAAAAAATACAGATAATTAATTCTGATACAACTTGCTATCTATGAAAATAAACAGAAAAATGTCTGTATTTCTGTAAAAAAAAATACAGATATTTAATTCTGATCCCACTTGCTATCTATCAAAATAAATAGAAAAATTTCTGTATTTCTGTACAAAAAATACAGATATTTCATTCTGATCCTATTTGCTATCTATCAAATAAGCCAGAAAAACTTCTGTATTTCTGTAAAAAAAATACAGATATTTATTTTTGATAGCACTTGCTATCTATCCAAATGGTCCGAAAAATGTATGTATTTCTCTACTAAAATTACAAATATTTAAATATGAATCACACAGCACCATTACAAGTGATATAGGCCAAAAAGTAGATAAAGGCAGAAGGCTCTGAGGGGGGTGCTCGGTAAAAAAATATTTGCCAGTTACACAGCTCCATTGCAAGTTATAGACCTCAGAGACAGAGTAGAGGTAGAGGGCCACTAGGGTGAGAAGTAGAAGGAGATGCCGAACGGCCGTGAACGTGCTCTTCCCATCAAGATGTCCGTGCAGCAGTTGACGACTAATCAGTACACTCTACAGAGGGGGTGTTAAAGTCATTGCCAATCCAAGCCTTATTCATTTTTAATAAAAGTGATTTGGTCGACATTTTCTGCGGAGAGCCGAATCTGTTTGTCACTCACTACGCCCACAGCTGCACTGAACGCTCTTTCAGATAACACAATTGCGGCTGGGCAGGCAAGGATCTGAATGGCATGTTCTGCCAGCTCCGGCCACTGCTCAAGCTTGGATACTCAGTAGCCCAGTGGGTCCTGGCTTTGCAGGTTGCAGATGTCCCATGCAGAGCTCATGTATTTCTTCACCATGACTGAGTAGCGCTGCTGAGTGTCATTGGCAATTGCTGCACAATTGGCAGCTTGCTTCCACTGAAAAAAAGCCTGCATAGTTTGGCTTAGATGACGTCTACTGCTGCTGCCAACCATGCCGCTTAAAGCAGTTGTTTGGCTCCCATGGCTGGTGGAACTGCCATAGGGATCCTTGCTGCTGCTGCTGCTGGCAGCTGGAATGGCTAAGCACAAGTCCCTTACAAGCACTTCTTGGTAGTGCTGCATTTTAGGTCCCCTGTATTGAGGCAAGATCAGTTGTTGTATCTCAGGCTTGTAACCTGGATCCAGTAATGTAGCAATCCAATAGTCGTCAGTCTTTGTTTTTATGTGTTGTATGCGTGGATCTTTGGCTATGGACTCCTGCATGAAGGCTGTCCTGTGGGTCAAACTACCCACAGCTGAGGTAATTCTGTACCCACACTCCTGTGGGTCGAACAGCAGCACAGGGTCATTCTCCTCCTCCTCCGCCTGGCCTTGCCATCCACAGAACATGCCGCCTTGTGTTTTGGTGGATGGATGGCATGTACCCTCAATATCCTCCTCTGCCCCTTCCTCCCCTTCTCCCATGCCTGCAATGTCCTCCTCATCCTCTTCCACCTCCTCTTCTTCCTGGATTGGTGGTGCACTATGCATAGTAGGCACGCATGTCCAAGATGATGTTTGAAATGTCATCTCTTGATGCAGCGTCCACTCTGTGTCATGTCCGAGATCCACCATCATCTGTTCCAGCAGGCATATGATGGGGATGGTGTCACTGACACAGGCCTGATCTCTGCTGATCATACTGGTGGCCTCTTCAAAAGGTGACAATACAGTGCACAAGTCCTCAATTTGCAGCCACTCCGCAGGGCTGAAGAAAGGTAGTGTAGGTATACGTCTGAAACTAACAGACTCTGCCACGTAATCCACCACCGCTTTCTGTTGTTCAGCCAGCTGCTGCAGCATGTAAAATGTGGAAATCCAACGTGTGGCCACATCACAAATTAACCGATGCCCTGGCAGGTTGAGATTTCGCTGTAACTCCACCAATCTGGCACTGGTTGTGTACGACCGGCGGAAATGCGCTGACATCTTTCTGGCCTTCAGCAACAGCGGCTGGAGGTCTGGGTAATTCCTAAGGAAGCGCTGTACTATCAGGTTCATGACGTGAGACAGGAAAGGTACGTGTGTGAGTTTTCCACAATGCAGGGCTGCCAGCAGATTGGCCCCATTTTCACACACGACCTTGCCTGGCTGAAGTCTGTTAGGAGTTAGCCATTTGTCCTCCTGCTCCCGCAAGGCACTTAAAATGGCTGCCCCTGTGTGGCTGAGGGAACCCAGGCTTCGCAACCTCAGGACTGCGTGGCAACGCTGGAATTGTGCACCAAAATAGCAAACTGCAGGTTGTTGCTGGCGGTGAACAAATGCTGCCGAATGGGAGGTGCTGGTGCTGGGTCTCCACAGCAAAGTGTCCCTGGAGGAAGAGGTTGAGGCACAAGATTCAACGGGAGGGAGTGGAGGTTGAGGAGGAAATTGCATGTCGATGTGCTCTGGGCGTAGGTAGGTATGCAGGCCTTGCTGCAGCTGTATCTTCCCCTGCCGCCACCATAGTTACCCAGTGAGCTGTATAGGAAATATATCTTCCCACTCCATGCTTGCTCGACCAACTGTCGGTTGTGAGGTGCACCTTGCCAGAGTGCTGCAGGGTCATGGACACATTGCTCAGCACGTGTTCATGCAAAGCAGGAACACATTTTTGTGCAAAGTACTGTCGCTTAGGCATAACGTACTGTGGGTTCGCACAGAGGAATGCGTAACAGAACACATTGGAGTCCACCGGTAAGGGAGCAGCTCTAACGCAATCAGCTGTGCAATTGCCGCATTGATCAGCTTTGTTTTGGGGTTATTTGGGCTATATTTCCTCTTGTGCTCCAGCATCTGGGGGATGGAAGGTTGGATGCTGCTAATGCTAACCACAGAAAGATTGGACGATGGGGTAGAAGTTGTGGGGGATGGCAATGATGCCTGGTCCTGACTGCTAGCAATGCCACAAACAGCAGCCGATCTGCTTTGTAGCTCCTGCTCACCGCTGGTGGAGCCTGAAAAAGGTAGATTGGCTACATGCCACACTCAAGTTGCTGGCAGCAGCATGAGTACCTTTAGTGGCAGAAGGAGGAAAGGCAGCGGAGGAGTATTGAGCAGTTGGAGCTTGCTTCTTGGGGGGAGGTGGTCGCACATAGCTCTGTGCTTTGACCAGGTGTTCCCGCCTGGTTACTGGGTGGTGGCTTTTTCAATGAGTGCTCATGCAACTTGTTCCAAGTTTGTTTGGGTTTTTGCCTCGTTTCAAGTGTTGAGCACACAGTTTACAGATGACCATGTTGTCATCACTATGAACATTAAAAAATGCCCACGCTGGCGAACATTTAACTCGGCTGAAAGGTGCTCTGGAGCTGGTGCTTGTGGTGGCGGTCCGCAGTTGTTGAGGCATAGCTGTGGTGACAGCTTCCGACGATTTACGTCTATGACTTGCCTCACTGGTAATTGAAGAATGCAGAGTGTGGGCAGCTTTTACCCTCTCCCTCTTTGAGGGCGCTCTGCATCCTCCTCTTCTTCCTCCTCCTCCTCCTCCTCCTCTTCTTCCTGCCTATGATGATCTCCTTGTTCGCCCCATGTCTGATCAAGGACATCATCATCTTCATCATCATCATCAGATGAGACAGTTTCCCTATATGTGCGAAAGGAAGCAGCGGCCTTTTGGCGCCAGTTTGAATTGGCTTGTCCGGCTCAGAGTGTTCTGGTAAAAAGTAACTGGGGGGAAGCCTGTGAACTGACTCTCTTCGTCAGATGACTCAAACAACTGAGCATCTTCAATGAATGATTGTAGCTCTGCCTCTCCAACCCCTCGGTGGGACTCCTCTACATACTGCCGTACACGTGACTTTCCAGCCGCTGATGAAGAACTAGGAGGAACAGTTGTATCATGGACTGTTTGGGACACCTTTAAGGCCTGTGTCTGGGACTGGGATGAAGAGGGGGTACAATCACTAGACCCAGGCTGGGTCATGTACTCCACTACGTCTTGTGCCTGGTGTGGCAATAATGGACGCCCATCACCTACAGCAGCGATTCTTGTTCTTGGGTCTGCAGCTAAAAACAAACTCATACTGGTTTGCTTGCCACCCCTGACAAAGCTGCCCTTTCCTCTTTGACCAGACATTGTACAAATGTTTTTATTTATGTGTCTTGACACCCTGCAAAATACTTTGTAGCTAATATGCTATATGTATATGTAAGTGTGATTGGGGGGGGGGGGTTGACACAAAAAATGCAAGTGCGCTGTGTTGTATGCAGCACATTCCTTCAGTGGTGACACTTGTAATATGCAGCACATTGAGGGGACCCTGCCTCTGGCTGCGTGTATGTAACACACTGACTATCTATCTATCTATCTATCTATCTATCTATCTATCTATCTATCTATC
>NC_092867.1:53343798-53404958 GCF_032062135.1 Pyxicephalus adspersus
TATCTATCTATCTATCTATCTATCAATGTATCTATCTATCTATCTATCTAGCTAACAGTGAAACACTCTACCTATCTGAGTACAGTAGATTTCAGGACTGCACCATCTGACTAATAGTGTGAGTGTGAGTTTTTTTCACTTTGACAAAGCAAGCCAAGCAGTACAGAAAGGTTGTGATGCTAGCAAATCTCTGTCAGGAGTGGTACATGCAGGCATGCCCTGGCCTTATATAGGCCAATGGCTGCCTGTGTGGCATGCAGTAATAGACAGCCAATCGGCTGCCTGCCACAACAAACATGGAGGGGGGCATCCCTGCTCTAAAATGGAGGGCCCTTTGCATCATGGGGGAGGTCACTAGGTATTGTGAGAGGGTCGAATCCGGGTATTCGAATTCAGCAAAATTCGGGTCGGGTCCACCCCGAATTCGAATGGTCAAAATTCGAGTCGAACATTAGGACGACCCGAATTCGAACAACAACACTAACCTTGTCTTGTTTTATGATGATAATAAAACTTGATAAAATGATTCTTAGAGTTGGCTGTGGTTTGTCTGCCCAGGCGCATTACACCCACGTGGTCTCCTTGACAATGCTAAGGAAACTTGGGAACAGGAACACACCCCTTACAAAAGTGTAATAGAGCATATTGCTCTCATGCAAGACAGAATAGCTGCTATAATGCCCATCGTCAAAGAACACTTAGAGCAGGCTCAAGAGGCACAAAGTAGTGTCCACAACCGGTCAGCTAAAGTTACAACCTTTAACCCAGGTGACCGGGTGTTCGCTCAATTGCCCGCTGTAGAGAGTAAATTCCTGGCTAAGTAGCAAGGGCCCTATGAGGTAATAAAAAAAATGGGAGAGGTAAATTATAAAGTTTACCAGCCTGGTAAGAGAAAGCCTGAACAAATGTATCATATAAATTTACTCAAACCGCGGAAGGACAGAGAGACTCAGTCAGCAGTGAGTTCCCCTGGCAATGTTGCCCCTGAAATGTCGGCAAATAAGGTAAACACCCCCTTTTTAGAATACTGTAGGTGTGCATATTGCAGAATCCTTATCCAAGTTTCAAATGCAGGAGACAAAAGAATTTGTCTCAAGAAACACTGATGTGTTCTCAGAGTTGTCTGGGCGCACTTCAGTCATCAAACATAACATAGTCACTGAGCCGCAGGTACGAGTTCACTTGAAACCATATAGGGTACCTGAAGCTCGGAGACAAGCTATATCTGAAGAGGTAAAAAGATGTTAGAACTTGGGGTGATTGAAGAGTCGCAAAGTGAGTGGTCAAATTCCATAGTCCAATCCCGAAGCCAGATGGTACAGTGAGATTCTGTAATGATTTCCGAAAGTTAAATGAGGTGTCAAAGTTTGACGCGTACCCAATGCCAAGAGTGGATGAAATAATTGAGAGACTTGGCCATGCAAGGTATTTCTCTACTCTTGACCTAACCAAGGGGTACTGGCAAGTGCCCCTTACCGACAGTGCTAAAGAAAAAACTGCTTTTGTTGTCCCAGAAGGCCCTTTTCAGTATGTCAATATGCCCTTTGGGTTACATGGGGCTCCAGCAACCTTCCAAAGGTTAATGTATATCATCCTTAAACCTCATCGTAGATACGCTTCTGCTTATCTGGATGATATCATCATTTTTAGTGATGACTGGGAAAGTCATTTACCAAAAGTGCAAGCGGTGTTGGATTTCCTCCGGGCAGCCGGGTTAACAGCAAACCCTAAGACGTGTGAGTTAGGTCTTGGGGGAGCACGTTATCTAGGGTATATAATTGGAAGAGGTGTAAAAAAACTATTACCCAGGAAGATGTAAATTACCGTATGACTTGTAACCCCTCTGAAATACCCCACTGTAGGATGACAGTACTACAGAAAATCACTCAGCTTCCTCAAGTTATGTATGCCTAAGAAACTGAAGCTGTCTATTTGTATGTATAGGAACAGAGGTATGAGGTCAAGTAGTTATCCTTTGTTGAAGGATAAAAAGAGGGAAATGAAAGTAGCTGAGGAATTTTGCTGAGTCTTGAAGGTAATTATTTTTGAACTTTTGTTATGTTTTGTAGATGATTGAATTATGTTGAAACTAGTTGTACTCTTCTTATCAGTAAACTAACGTCCGCTCCCCCCCTTTTTGCCTTGAAACTCTCCCCTTCCTTCCTACGTCCATTTATCTGTTACCTTGACAAAAATATCTTGTTCTAAGAGAACCACAAGGACATTTGTCATGTCTGCTAATTGTCTGTAGTCATGTGATCATGCACTGATCATGCCTTCGAACTGTGTATAAACTGTGTGCAAACAATAAAGTTTTGAGAGTGATCTAACTACACATTGAGTTGTGTAGTTAGATCCAGTTCTGTAAACAAAAGTCATCAGAGAAAGAGGGACAATTGATCTGGGATCAATAGAAGATTGACTTAACACATATGTTACCTCTTTATCTATTGTAGGCAACCAGCAGGAAAGTTACTAGAGAGCAGATAGATTTGCACAGGATTACTCTCCTGTGTAAAGGGGCAGATGGAGGACTCTCACCTGGGAGATAATTGATGAGGAAGCACTGAAGGTGGAGATATAACATAGAGCCAGGATTTCAGTCAGTGGATGTGATGTGCTGGAGACACAGACAGGGGCTCTGTGTGAGGGATGTGCTGGAGACACAGACAGGTGCCCTGTGTGAGGGATGTGCTGGACCCTAATTGAGAGGGCTTGAGAGCATTCAGCTCCACAGTGTTCCTGAGAAAGAGAGAGAGATACAAGAGTCTACAGACAAGGTGACTCTAGTATTTCTGCCTATTTGAAAATGGACTGTTATAGACACGGGACAGCCGAAGATAAGTGCTTGTGTGTTTGATTGTTACCCAGCTGACGTTAGGTCTTCCTTTTGGGACAATTTTGATGTTGTTTTTTTCAATATAACCCTAATATGGCATCCAGTCCTGCTAGTTGCCTACCATTTGTCAAGCTAATTCCCACACTATTTATAATATACATGTTTATATCAGCCCACAAACCCCTTCTTTCTTTTTTTTTTGGTTTGGTTTTGTAATATTAGTTTTGTTCCTATGTGATACACCAGAAATTTCAGCTGTACAGTCATCCATGGTGTGTAAAGGAGTAATCTTATTAGTTATAGGATATGTGAATAGAACATGTGATTACCTTCTGTATGAGTAGGATCCACTGTACTGTTCTGTCTTGCAAAAACGTATTTTCTATTAAACTGAGCCCCTAATTGTCTATGCTGAGAAAAACTGAACAAGCTTTTTTTTTTTGGTAGAGCGTCATTAAAAAAAAAAAAGAAAGAAGACACAAATAATGGATTTTTGCAATTTTTTTAATGAATTGCATGTTTGGCTGGGAGTACAATTTACAAATTTGTATCCCAAATCTTTTGACTTAATTTTGTGTTATATGAGTATTTTATTAAGAAATCTATATAAAAATATAAAAAAAGGACACATAACAAAGTAAAGATTAACTTGGAATACAATCTGGCAGCCAGTGCAAAAATTCTCTAATATAGCTTTTCTCAATAGCCTTTGAACCAAAGGATTAATTAGGAAAATATCCACCTTCTGTCAGAGGAGAAGGTACTACCAACAGGATGTAGAAATAAAGTGGATGAAAAAATAAAATACAAGAGCCATTTTTTTAACCTGCTTTGGTAAAAAATCAACAGATAGGAATTGATTGTTTGCTATGAGCAATCAGGAAGAATGTGCATCTTGTAGATGCCCTGGGTACCCAGATGTGAAATATAAACTCCCAGTGGTTTTTTATGCTGCTGAAAAATTCAAATTTTATCAAAAGTATAGCAGCAAGCTATGTGATAAAAAGTCCTCCATACAATTTAGTTAGGCATTTCTAATAAATGGTAATATTATTGCTGCATCCTCTGTGAACTTTAAGGCTACAGATTTTCAAAGATATTCCAACTTGACTGTAAACCTGTGGACAAGCCGGTTTCATAAGTACATACGTTGCCCGTTTACATTGAAGAAACTTGTGGTTTGCACATAACCAAAATCTCAAACCCTATTGGGCACTTTTGGGATGAATTATAAACCAGAACATCCTTTTTAACATCAATCCCTGACAATACATTGGTTGTAGAGTCACAAATTGTGGTATGTCAGGGACATAACCAATCTGTTTCCACCAGGCTCTATGTGTACTGGGTCTGAGATATTTAAAGCTGTAAAAAAAAGACATGCATAAAAGAATTGTTCTTTCCCCCATCTGTGTTTGAAGTCAAAAGAATAATCTACTTTTTTGGAATTCTAACTAGCCACATGTTTATTTAAGGATCCAAGGCTTGGGCAGTCACATCAACAGAAATTGTGATATCTCAATCAAATTTAAAACCAACAGTGTAAACTTAAGGACAGGTCCACACAAAGGTTGAATTTGAATTATCAGTAGATCCTGTTGTTCGGTCCATCCCATGTTTCCTAAATGTCTTACTCCCTGCCATCATTTTTCATTTTCTTCTTATATTTTCCTCTTGTAACTTTGTTTATAAGATGTTAAATATAATTATGACAATCATACTAATTTACTTTTTATTATTAAATGTTCTTCCTTTATGATATGGCAATATTTAAGCTAAATATATGGCTATATTACAGCCTTGTAGGATGCCTGTGTAGTGATAACTCCCAAAAGTGTCTAATAGCCTGCAGAAAATTTATTCTAATCAGTTTCCACCTCAGCCCACATTCCATGGCCATTATGAGAGCACGTCAGTCAACAAATTTCCACCAGGATGTTTAGCTCCAAACACATGCCATGGTCATTGTAAAGGTGTGGCATTTAAAATCTGTCTGCTTGAAAATCCCAGTTGTGTCCTACCATGTTGTGAGGGAGTGTCAATCAAAGTTTCTCCACTAGCTTTCCCAGCTCGATCCACTTCTCATGGTATATATGGGGGGAGAGGAGTGTCAATCTTGGTAAATTATTCAAGTAACATTGCAGAAAAAATAACTAAAGGAATGAAATGCCCTTGAATGCCAACTAACTTGTAACAGGGTGATGATCAACTGGAAATACTCGGCTTCATATCTCAGAAGCTGTAGGGTTTTTCTAACCCACTATATTTAAGCACCAGTTTTGCTAAGACAGTAGCAATAAAATCTCACTGGGTGGGAGCAACTTCATTTTACAATGTCAAAAGCAGATTTTTTTTTGTTCTAAAGAAACAATCCAATTTTAGTAGTGGAAAATTCATCTCCTAGAGACAAGTTGACAGCTAGCAGACAGCATCAGGTGCTAATTCTTTGCAGGTTTCTAGGCACATTATTACTGCTCAAATAATGGCTCAAAGTAAAGCAGAGGTAACAGCAACTGAGAAATTAGTGTCTAAAGATGCCCACTTTGCAACTCTCCATTGCTACAAAGACCCCCCACTTAAATCTTACTGGGTTTGGTAATGAGGCCCTAAATCATTCTTGTATCTGTATTACATTTACCCATATGAAAAAATTATGGCTTATTTTGTTTTACGTTTTTACTGACAGTTGAGGAGCGTAATGAGGAGACGCAGAAGTAATCCAGCTAATAGGAGTCTTATTCCAGAATTGTGAGAAGCCACAAAAAGTCTGAAAGCCAGTGGCACACATAGACTGGATAACTGTTCAGCACCAGTCAAATCTGTCCTACACATACCATCACTCTCTAGCAGGGGCACCACCTTACAGGATTCCTTCTTCAACAGGAGCTTCCTGAGAGCCTCCATTGCATTGTTCAACTTTTCTTGGAGCATTTGCTCACACCTTTCCACTAAGTTCCCCTTTTACATCAGCCATGTTCCTATTGATGTCATGGCTTCTGGATCCTTCAACTTCTGAGATTTAACCAGTGCTGACAGTCCTATTACTCTATGTTGTTAACCATTAAACTGTCTTCATCAGGGTTCTGGATCTCTAAAGCACAAGATGATCAAGGTTTTGTTCCTATTTCATAGCTCAGCTTTCATTTGACTCCAGTTCCAGCCCATCTGGGTTATAGCCTCCGTCAATATTCTGTTGGGGAGGGGGGGGGGGGGTGCACATAAAAAAACAAATCCAGCACAAGAGGCTGAGTTATAACCTATTTTGTGGTCTTCTTAAAGGTTCTCTTCTCTTCCTGTCTAGACAGAAGAGAAAAACAGGTAAAAGACACAGATGTTAGGTAAAAAAGAAGTTCCAACCTTTGTCAATGCTGTTCAATTATTAAAAAAGTGTTTTTCCTAAAGTTGGGTTGCTGATGGCCATCCCTTGACCTTGTACTGTAATAATGGGGTAACTAGGTATAGTAAGTCCATGGAACCAGCCCTGGGGAGTTATCCTTCTGCCTTTAGGTAAATAACATCTGTTTAAATAGACTTTAACCAGTGAACTCAGTAAAGAACCCCAAAGTTTTAATGCACCAAAAAGTGCTGAAGTAATTAAAGAACCTGCAAAGAACCTGCACTCTGAGCAGAAGAAAATATATACAAACACAGAAATATATATACAAATGTAAATACTTTTTTCTGCACTAAAAGCAGAGAACAGAATACATGAGGAGTGACTGGTTAATGTAACCATTGCATCGATTTGAAGCAAACTATGCTGGTATGTCAGGGGCGTCAATTCCACTGGGTCAGTTATTTGATACCCCCCAGTCCCGTAGCTGCCGCAAGACGCTGTCTAGGTACCGGGAATCAGGAAAGCCCTTGCCAGTAACATTGGAACCAAATTCAGTCTTCAGTGGGATCCGGGAGACTGAGACAGAATCTGGGACACCAGGGATACGGGAAGGGAGGACGGGGAAGAGGAGACGTCTTTCCCAAGCGTTTATTAGGAGAAGCAAGATCTGAAAAGATGATAAAACAAAGGAATGAGGCAAAAAGAAAAAATGCAGTTGTATTTTTTTGGTAGGTAGTTCTAAAACAAAGGTAGGTAGTTCTAAAAAACTATCTCATGCTAGATTTGATTAAATGGCATCCCACAATAACTTCTAACTCAAATACAAACTGCTTCGGGAGGGCTTCAGTATTGGTTGTGTGACCAAGAGCCAAGTTTTGGGCACATCTTCTCTTCTAAAGATGTTTGGTAGACAATCTACCTAGTCTGATACTATGAAAATGCATACCAAGGGTTATGAAATTCTTGAAAGTTCACTGTTTGCAGTTCTACACTGTGCTACACTTAAAAAAAATTATAATTGTTTTTGTATACTCACCTCCCTTCCTTTCTTTGTATTAGGGAGGTAACAGTGAAGAGGAAAGTCTTGAGCAGTGAACCTCTTCCCTGGATGAGGCTGACCTGGACCCTATGGAAAAAATGAAACAAACACCTAATTTCAAGCAGTTTTAAAGGCTGTGTAAAGCATATCAATAGGTCTTTTCATGGTTAGTACCCCATGTTCAAATCCCCCATGCTAAGTTCACTTGCACACATTTGATCCCAACCTTCTGCCTGAACACCTCAACCATTAAATACAGAGACTGAAACACAGGACAGAGGTCAAACCAGTGAAGAATTTTGCAGAGCTATACAATGGTTGTTTTACTGTATTTTCTTACAATACCTAATGCTGATATCTAATTTCAAAAGTTTAGGAGAAAGAGATAAAAACAGAATAAGAGCACTGGACCATTAGGAGCTCCTTCTAGCAGCCAATTTAAAAAAAAAGTACTTATATTGAAAAAAACTAGGAGCTGGAAAATATTTTTACATAAACACTGCAAGAGTAACTTAGAATATGCAAGAAACCATACTATATTTTACATTTAACATCATCCTGTTGTCAGCAACTTAGTGGATACAATTTCCTATTCTTATGATGTGGGGTAAGGGTTCTCAGTACCCCACACCCCCACAATAAGTTATCATTTAGGAAAAAAAAGGAAGTTTTAAAGAACTTATGACTTTTGCACAATGACAGGTTGTAAATTTTGCACATTGACAGCGCTTTCTAATTGGCATTAGAAGATCTTTGCTTAGTAGGGTGTCTGGCTTACCTGTACTCCTGATTGAATATGATAGATGATTTGTATGGTCTCAAACTCAGAATATCCAGGCAGGGAATGAGGGATAATATGGAATGACATCTTTCCTGGAGGCTGAGACCCGATCTTCACGCCATACAATGTCTGACATGTTGGGCAGCGCAAAGTGCCATCCTGGAAGAGGAAGAGAACACTATTAATATGATTTATTGCAAATCCTTAGCTTTTGGAAGGCCTAATTATTATTCTGGAAGGCAAGTACACCCAAAATCAATAATAATGATGGGTGGTAGGTAATGATGATTTAGAAGTTTGTTTAAAAAAAAACAATTTAAAACATGTTAACATGTTTAAAACCAAACTTTTCTATTGAAAATTAAGTTTGCCTGGCTGTAGTGCTTAATGATTTTTGTTTCTAAGCAAAAGCAAGCAGCAGCAATTTAGAACATAACTTTTTAAATAAAAAAATGTTAAACCGAACTCCAGGTGTTTAGCTATAAAAAAAGATGAAATAGATAAATTAGAGTTGTTTTACCTGCCAAAGTATTTGCATTTGTCTATGCAGTTGCACAGCTCTGACACACAGCATAGTTGTGGCAAGATAGAAGACCTGATTTTTTTTTTCTGCTGACATTTACAATCATCTCTCATCTCTCTACTTCTGTGCTCCCATCTCCTATTTGCATATTCTTTGTTATCACATGAACACTGCTTTATAGCTGATTGGCTCATTGTGCTACTTTCCCCCTTCCTAATCTGAACTCTACAGGGCATGGCAAGGGGCAGATACCAATTAAAACTCAGGCATTGCTTGCATTTAAAAGAATTTAATAATAATATTTGAAACTACTAAAACGTATAACCTAATTTGATTTACCTTGTACAGAGGTGCCAGACAGCGAACATGATAGGCATGACTACAGCGGTATAACCTTCCAACTTCTCCATCTGTCATTGGTTGATCACACAGAGTACAGTCCTGAGAGCAAAAAGTTACACTTGTAGTAAGTGGAAAAAGAATGTTTCTCAATATTGTCATTGTAGAGTGGTCCTAAGCAGACAATACAGAGTTAAAGCCTGGCTAGGGAACATTTAGATACTGTCAACCAATAGAGGGATACTGTAACACGACTAAGGGATTTGGATATTTTTTTTTTGTGACCTATGTGTTGTTAAACACATTTTTTATTAACCTCTGTTCTGGAGAAATACCATGGTATTTTGAGATAATCTCCAAAATGTGAAAAATAAGTTCCAAGTTTTGGCCTTGAATATACTTGATAGGTCTACTTTATGTCAAGTGACATTTGCTGGGTTCTTGCCAATGATGTTCCAGAAAATCTCAATTGCTAGAATAGGTCAACCAGAAATTTCCTGTTCATGCCTGAGAGTCATTGCCATTACAAGGTTGACCGATGGTGTCACACTTCCCAAATGAATAGTATATAACACAGTCTTAAACAAATGCTGTTTAAATCTAGGAAAAGTCCACATTACAGCCAGGAGTGTAGTTGTAAAAAAAAAGGGCTTGGCACGTGCCCGCCCCACTACACCCTGGTCTGTGTCACTCAAAAGGGAAGACATCTCCCCCAGAGTGACGTAATGATACTAGAACCTGCCCACTTTCCCATTGCGGGTCTGAGCCTGCGATGGGAGAGTGGGTGGGTTGTGTTCAGGGACACAAACCGCCACTTCCCTGAGGATGACTTCCCTGGGATCTGTACAGGGGACATGGTCCCTGGCTCTGGCCAGTGCATTCCCCCCAGCGGGGTCCATTCCCTGACCCCAGGGTGGACCACTAAAAAAATTTTTTTAAAAGAAAGAGTAGGCATGCATACCCACTCACGAAAAAAGTGGGGGCACCACATTCCCACCCGTGCTCGCCCCACTACATCCCTGATTACAGCTTACAAGTAAACAAACTAGAGTGGTAAAATTCCATAATGGGGCTCTTGAGATAGGTTAGCCAAAAATTAGCAGATATGTCCCCGAGAATATTGGTGGGTTGACATCTACATACTTAACAAACCGTGACTGTTTTTTGTAAGCCAAATAGATAGGGGCAGTGTACATGAAAGCAAAACCCTTTCTCATTCTTCAAGGCTCCATAAAGATTTTCCTGTAAATGTGAATATATTGTGCAATAACTTGTTATCAAGTGCAATAATTTGTTATAGATCATAGGATAATGCTTATCAATTCTAATTCCCATTGAACATTACAGTGGGGTGAGGGTTGGTGCTGTTGTGGCCTTCCATGTTGCAAATGTATTAGCAATAACTGAATTATGGGCACAAGGAAAACATGAACGATTACAACATACAGTGGTTAGTATATTTATACCTCTGACAATGGAGTCTTTATTCTTTG
Source organism: Pyxicephalus adspersus (assembly GCF_032062135.1). Classification (NCBI taxonomy): domain Eukaryota; kingdom Metazoa; phylum Chordata; class Amphibia; order Anura; family Pyxicephalidae; genus Pyxicephalus; species Pyxicephalus adspersus. The sequence continues at coordinate 53,354,150 of NC_092867.1, forward strand.
CAGGAATTGCTTGATCATCTCCTCTGGCTTTTTACCTTAAATCGAAAAAGCCAAGCTCAGATTTTAGGATTGAGAGAGTTAGAAAAAAAACAAAAATAACCATCAATATGAGATAATTTAACAGGGGTGATAGAAGTGAACACTGCACTTCCTTTAAAGTCTAACAGGTGGCAGTAGTAGATAATATTCGGGCCTCAGTAACGGGAAGCTTAGTAAACCAACTTGGAGTGTTCCCATATTAGACCCTTGCAATATAGGGTACTGTATTAATAATATTATTTCTCCATTTCTCATGCTGGGCCCTTTCAAATCTACCAATAACCTCTGTATAACTGGGTCCCATACATGCAGGACACAAGGAACATTGCTGATAAATTAAAAAAGGATTTTGTACAATTAAAGAGATGCTGGATGTTACCTAAATTAAATTTTAACTTTTTGGCAGATCTAAAATTTTTGCAAAATGTTGACAAACAGCCTTGAACCCATAACTTTATATATACACTAGACAGGAACACTAACTAATAAAACATGATTGACTGTCATGTATAAAGAGAAATTTGATACTTAATACTGCGCAGGCAAAAAATACACATAAACTGTTATATTCTATTTTTTGCTTGAGTAAAACAAGTGATGTTTGCCACCCTGCAGACTCAGATCTTACCTGCCTGCTTGGGGTGTTAAGGATATTAAAACAAAAAAACAGCTTTCCAGCTACAGGGGCAGTGAAAGAGACGAGGAATCCCATGCCACCATCCTTAAATTTACCACCTTCTCTTTACTGGTCCCATGACTTTTCAAGGCAATGGGCTAGGAGTTATGACAACACAGAAAATAAATGCAAAGATTTCTGATTTTTGCTATATAATTTAAATAGTATATAATGGTAATAGACTATGCTTAAATTAAAGCTTAAATGAAGAAAATGCCTTCATCCAACTTGGCCAATATGCATTTCTATTGACCCAACAGTCAGGGAAACTAGTCAATATAACTTGTAACAAGTTGTAATATTAGTGTACCATGGTTTGCTGATGAAGAATCCTATTTCCCCCATGACGTCCAAAGCAGTTATCACTGCACAGTTAATTTTTTTAATAATTAAAAAATAAACTGTTGTATACAGGTGATGCATCAAAGAAAAGTTTGTTTATAAGGTAGTTGTTTAACAGAAAGGCCTACTCTTTTTGTTGGTGATCTTTCGGCTGCTCCCCTGGATTCCAGGTACTGGTCGGATGTCCCTTTTCTTTACTGGTGGTGGTTTAAAGATTGGAGTAGCAGGAATGGAAAGACAAACAGGAAGCCCAGCTGCACTCATTAGAAGTCCACTAATACCTAAAACATTAGAAATAGATTAGTTTATGTGCACCAATGATGATGTAAGTTAACTCCGAGTTACCATTGCAGTTAGGACAGTTTTCAGAATAAAGAGATCCTTAGAAAAGCCTTCTTCCCTTTTTTATTTATTCTACATAACTGGTGTGACCACTGAAGCTACCCAAAGTTATGAAACCAGTGGTTGAAGTAAAGGAGCCAGTGGATCACCAAGACAGACAGGAATGTCAGCTACGGTAAAATGGTACCATGACAGATTTATTTTTAAACATTTTTTGTATCTTGTAATATATGCTAGGAACTGAAGAACAAGGCCTTTTATTATACAAAATATAACTGGCTCTGAATGTTGGAAGCCCATGCCTGTCCCTTGCTCTGTGGTCTCACATCATGGTTAGGAATACAGTGTCGGCGACATGGGAAGTAAAAAAGAATGGGCCAGAGATCCCAGCTTGTAGTAGTTATTTGACTTTAATATAACAGAGTGTCTCAAGCTTTTGTGCTACCAGTATTCTTTACAACACAAAAGTGCAGATACTTTTGAATGAATCTCCCATAACTAATATTTTGGTGTTTGGTAGATGATGAAGTATTAACCCTTTGACATTGTGTGTGTTTCATTGTGAGATATTTGCGCTATGCTAGAGGCTCCCCCCCTCCATTACAGGGTATCCCAAAAGTCACTACACACTTCTTTTTTTTCCTATTTCGTTGCAGGTATAATCCGGAGAGATTTAAGACCATCAGCATATGACAATTTAGGGTTTGCAGTTTTTGTAAGTGTATCATTCCCTTAACCATGGCTTGCCAGTTGACATTAGAGCAGCGTAAATTTGCCACTTGGCAAGAAGTTTTTCAGTCCCCAACTGCAGTTCAGCATGAGTTTGAGAAGCTTTATGGCCATCACACTGCTCCAACTTGTAACACAATTCACGCTATCCATGGCAAGTTTCTCAAAATAGGATCTGTTTTTAAAAAACCACACAGCAGAAGGCCTGCTACTACCACCCCAGATGAAAACACTGAACTCGGAGCAGGCGTTCGCTCAAAGCTAGGGAAAGTCCATCCAGAGAGCTGCACTGGAACTCAGCATCAAAAGCTTTATTCAAGAGATGCTTCGGAGAGTGATAAAGCTCTACCTGCACCGACTTTAGGTTGTTCAAAAACTTCAAGTGGAAGAATATGATGCTTGTGTGGGAATGTCTGAATCACTCCTACACCATTACCAAAACAACCCTCAGCTCTTAGAAAACGTATGGTAAAGTGACGAGTATATATTTTATCCCTCTGGTCCGGTTAACCGACACAACTGTTGAATTTGGAGAAAATCAAACCCAGCAGAAATTCTAGAGCATGAACGAGACTCTCCGAAGCTGGTGGTTTGGTATGCAATGTCTAGCACTGGGCTGACTGGACCATTTTTCTTCTGCGATGCATCCGGTAACACGACCACCATGGGAAAATTACCTAAAGATGCTGCAGGAGATTGTTGTGCCACAACTTCAGGCGAGAACTGACCTTGCTAATGTCTTTTCTCAACAAGACGGAGCCCCTCCCCACTTTGCCAGAGTCAGAGATTTCTTGAACACCAAGTTTCCTGACCGATGGATCGGCCGAAGGGGTCCCCTCAAATGGGCTCCACACTCCCCTGACCTTATACCTTATGAATTTTTTGTGAGGCTGTATCAAAAGAAAGGTGTATGCCACCAAGCCCGGTAACCTGTCACAGCTTGAGGAAATAATCCACACGGCCTGCAGAGAAGGAAGAGATCCTGCAAACTATCAGAGAGGCTTGTGTCCGAAGGTGGCTAAAAGTTGCTGAAAATGAAGGGGCTCATGTGGAGGTATACAACTAGTCATCAAGGCCTTTGAACATGATTGCAGGCCTAGCAAGTAAAACTGCAATGACTCCTTTGCTGATGCTAAAAATATGAGTAAATGCTAGTTTCTAGTGTAATTTTTAGGAATTCATTAAAAGTGTATAGTGACTTTTTGGGACACCCTGTATTTTATATTCTGGTGAATGTAAAAGGAGGATTTAGAATCGCATCTTGTAACTCTGATTTATCAATAAATAAGTACTGAAACATGCATGTTTCAGTCCCTTAATTAATTGGAATTTGACAAGGGAGATGAAAACAAGAATGTAAACATCTATAGATGTGGGACTTTTTTTAATGACATTAAAGATAATTGATAGTATTTTATAAAATACAAAACCTGTATTTACAATATATTAAAACATCAAACATCATAATAACTGAATACATGTAGACAGGTAACTACATGTATCAAAATGTGGTAAGTTGGAAACTCACAATTTTCATAAAACTGTAATACAGCAAAGCATATGAGAGGTGAACATGAATCACATCTTCCATAGATTGTATAGAAAAGTTTGGTGGGGACCAGTAAAAGCATCAATGTGTTTAGCAGTATACAACTGCTTCCTTAGAATGTTTGGTACAATATAGTCATCAAGTATTCCAAAGCATAATATCTGAATCACTTGAATACAGGCAAGTGTGGCAGGAGTAACCAGGTAAGTACCCTAACCAGCTGAAATCAATGGGAAATATTGCCTTAAACAAAATGAATACATCCACAGAAAAAAGTGTGTTTCATTGCAAATACTCAAACTTGAAACCTGGTGTTTTCCTGCCAATGTTACTTCTTGCAGAGCCAATATAATAATGAACAAATCTGTTTTTAAAGTGATTAAAAATGTAGGCCAAGCCTGGCGAGGATTGACTATTGTGGAAAGTTTCTTGATCACCCAGGTTCTCCCATGATAGTTAATCTTCTCCGGTCTTGCAGAGCTTTAACAAATTAGACCCTAGCTAATATGTGCCCTAGCCCACTCATAGTATACAATGTAACCTAACTTACCTGCTAGGGCAGGAAGTATCATTCCTGAGCCTTCTATGTTACTGAGGGGAACTGGAGGCACCCTACAAAACACAAAATAAGAACAGCAGTTTTAAAACTATTTTGTATACAATAATTTTCAAAAAAAGGCAAAAATGTTGCAAACTTACCTTGTGATAGCTTTACTTTTCTCACAGCGCTGGCTATCATGATGGTGAGATTTGACTGGATGGTTTTCCATCTGGCGTCCTGGCCAGCTGGCAGCCTTTACACTCTGCACTAGGAGACACTGTGGGCAAACACAAGGTGGAGGGCTCCTGCTACCTTTTAGTGAAGCTGAACGGGACAGGCTCTTGCCAGTTGAGTTAGATTTTGCATGGATAATTCTATGATGAGGGTTGGCTAAATTAGGCTTGCAATCAGTGGACCTTGAATGAGATCTAAGTAGTTCAGGTCTAGTATCTTCAGATCTAGAATTAGATAATACATGTCCCGGCCTACAAGATACATTTCTACAGTCTGTCTTCATTGTTCCAGGCCTGATTTCATTGTACTTGGAGTCAGATCTAGCTAGTACTGGCCTAAAATCTGCAGGTCTAACTTCAGATACAGAAAATTCATACTTAGAGTCGGACCTTACTAATCCAAATTTAGGCTCCCCAGGTCTAGAATTTGACCTTACAAATCCAGGTTTGTAGTCATTGGGCCCAGAATGTGATCTAAGGAATACAGGCCTGCTTTTTGCTGGTCTGGAGTCTGACCTGTGTAATACAACTTGGTGTTCTTCTGGTCTTGAGTTAGCCCTACTTAATGCTGGCCTGTAGTCTCCAGGTCTGGATTCTGATCTTGCTAGATCAGGTCCTGAGTCTCTGCATCTTGATTCTGATCTTGCTAGTCCAGTTCTAGAAACTGATCGTCTAGAGGTGGATGTTGCTAATGCAGGGCTAGAATTATAAACACTACAATCACGTTTTACAGAAGCCCATTGTGGGCTGATATCAGAGTCAAGCAACATCGAGTTTGGACTTCCTGATTCAGGACTAGAATCATCAGAAGTGGTTTCACAGTAAGAAGAAGGTCCATAATTTGGCAGAATCACATTACCATCAAAATTAATAAGCTCTTGGCCAGTATCTTCAGGGTCTTGGTTGTAGCTTACTAATCTATCATTAGAATTCACAATCTCCTGATTAGAATGCATAGTACCAGCAGCGTAATTTACTGCTTCCAAATTTAAGTTCACAGAAATCTGATTAGCATTCAAAATCTCATGGCATGGATTTTGTAACGTGAGGGTAGGATCAACAATCCCATAGCTGGAGCACAGTGGGTCTTGTATAGAGTTTACTGGCCTCTGGTGAATATTTGAAGGTACATGGTTGGAGTTAACAAAAAAATGGTTTGAGTTAATGAGTCCTTGGTTTGAGTTTGGCAGTCCTCTGTTGACATTCACAAGTATGTGATTGGCATTCACCAGACCTTGATTTTTCATTGCTATTTCTTGATTAGTGCTTAGGGTTTTTCGTCTGGAGTCTAAAAATCCATTATTACCATTAACTAGCACTTGGTTAAAATTTTCTTGTCCATAGCTGGAGCCAACAGGTTTTTGTTGCACTGTGTAGGTTGCATGTTTAGAATTTGAATTGGTGTTAAGATATTGGGGTAGCGCAACATGGTACTGAGCTGACGGACATTTCATGCCAGCTTTTGGATAAGGCATCTGGGCTCGGGCGCGGACCCTATTACTTTCTTGAGAAGGAAATTCTGTTTGGGTCATGGTCTGGAAGCAGATATGAGATCCATTGCAGGGTTCCCCAAAGTTCACACCCGCTTGTTGCCTCTCCAGTGCATCCTGGATTAGTACTGACAGTCTGGTTTCAAATGGGACCCACTGATGTGGAAGTGCCTCTCTTTCCCACACTACGCCCCTCCCTGGAGCACTAGAAAGTGGAAAATTCAATCGCCTGACTGGATACAGGGTACCTGTGTAATTAAACAGTAGAAATGTTAGATGGAATAGCAAAGACAGCTTTTTTTCACAAACTGTATCAAAAGGTACCATAAGCTTAAAAATAAAATGGTGATAAATAACAACAAGGATATGGATACTCAAAAATAGGTTTGCTCATATTGTTGAGTTTCGAAGAAGGAGATCATTATTGTGTTCTCTCTGTGGTGTCATTGCAAAGCAAAGCAAGAAATTCACTTTATTGCAAACCTACAGAGACAAATTTACTTCTCTTTCTTTCATTTTATCGTCTTTCCCATTACCTGTCCCCAGTGAAAGTAAAGCCCAGTGGAAGCCATGAGCTTACACAGGGACTTTCTATGTAACAATATTTTTGCCTCGTGGCTGTCACGCACAATAAAATGCTTTTTAATGACTAGGTATGCTGAATATGTTCTTAGCTGAATGGCGCAGAATGGAGACTGAAGGTCACAAAAAAGTACATGAGCTTGCTGTTCGTGAAGAGCTGCCACTTCATATTCATACCACCTCATTTGCATATTAAAAACATAAATAAATATATATATATATATATATATATACACGCTGTGGTAAACATTTTCTTTATTTAGTATGGAAATCTAGATTCCAGACAACCTCTTCACATATTAAACTGTTTATTTTTAGCTGCTTTACCATAAATAAAGTCATTTTTACAGCAGTGAAATTTCATTCTCTTGCCTTTTTGCTATCTGCTCTTTTAACATAATGCCATGAGGACTCTCAATTAAAGAAAGACAGTCAGAAATTAAACAGCTTGTGCTATGCTCTATCTTTCAAAAAAAAAAACTGAAATGCTAGGTGATCTATCTATTAAGTGTGCCATGTAGCCAAGTCATAGAACCCTAATGCCAAAGAAGTCTTGGTTTTTTTTCTTACCACTAATGTCAGGTTTTTTTGTCCCCTATACATGTATTTTTCTTTACACTGACTTACTTACACTGACCAACTACAAAAAAGACCCTATTATACAAATTGACTTGATCTGACAGCTGCTCTTCGTAAAATTAGTTGGACAGTACATAGCCCTAACTGCTAAACTCCTGTTACTGTGCAACTGTATTTATTTTATTACCTTCTTTAAGGTAGGCTGAAACAAAGTGTTAGTTCTTTGCCTACTGCAGATGTTTTACAATGTATACTATAGATAGCTTCACATTAAACCATACTGTTTTTCCCAATATTAGGGGGAAAGCAGCCCCATGCCGATTTTCTATGATGCCTCCTCATTCTACATATATAAAAACTAAAAAATTTAACTTTCACTTTTAAAAACGCTTGAAATTTTTTTAATGCACATTGATACACATTGCACATTAATGCACATTGATATATTTATATTTTACAAATGACAAAACACTAATTTCGCATACAGCTATAAATAATAGTAAAAAAGTATTAATTATTTTAAAGACACCTGTCTAAACTTTTAAAGCAAAGCTTCCTTATAAATTTCCGACTGTGAATGGAACTAGGAATTCTGGTTGAAGACCTTCTGTTTGCAAATCATGAAAAGAACTGATGGCTCTTTGTTTAAAGAAGGTGCAGCTCTGCAAGAAAAGAGTCACATTGTGCAGCTTGTAGGCCATGGGAAGCTTTTCATAAGGGACTTCAGTGAGAAAAATGACATTCCTGAAAACCCATGTAACATTCCATTGTCACTCACTGATCAGTGCTACAATTATCTCATATAGGGAAAACATTTGAAGGGATGTTCTCTTATGTGATTAGGGTAGAATTCCAACAGTCTTTTGTCTAGGAAAAAAGTAAAATATAATGCTAGGCTTCCTTTTTTGTGTTTTAATAAACTGACTATTATCCTAGAGTCATTCAGTGATCCAAAATTTTTATTTGCTGTGGAAATGGATGTTGATGAGTCAAATCACCTACTGCATATTAATATTTTGTAAAGCTTTAGATGGTAAAATATTATCTAATGGCATGTCCCGCTCCACTACACAATACACAAACTACTACAAAAACAAATACATTGTATAAAAGTAAAAAAAAAAATCACTTTCATAGATTAATACAGTAATTGTGGTGATATTGCTTTTTTAAATAAATTATAGCATAGTTTTAGAATAACTGAATACAAAAATCAGTTCATCTGTTTGGTAGATGTTGAGGACCTGAAACCTGAAAGTGTACTTTTCCCTCTCAGAAATGTAATAGATCTGCACTGATATTCTAGCTTTGCATACCTTTTGTGCCCATTTTTAACGTTTTTCACCATCTTGTGAAAGTTTTTCACCTTCTGTTGTTCCAGTTTTTTTCTTTTTATATTAGGAAGCAAAAACTGAAACAACACAAGGGTGGATGTGAATACCTGAAACCCCTAGGTGGTCAGGAAGTAGGGACATGAGATCTCACTAACTAGGCCTAACAGTCTCAATCTATAGCTAAATGATCACATTTATATAGACTGGTCCATTAAACTTGTATTGCCCCTATAGGTATAGATAGGTTATTATAGAATGTGTTTGATACAAAATGTTAGGTTTGAGATAAATTCACCTTTCTGAAATATATAATGTGCAAAGCGACAACATAAGGCCTGGTATATATTTCAGCACAAAGTATAATGGTAAAATACAAATGTTGATTAGACCATAACAGGTGTTAAGTCAAAATAGTGGCTGTTCAGCCTCAATTGTAATGAGGGTGATGAAAGTAAAGACCCCTAAGTAAGCTAGTCAGTAGACGGCGCTAATAAATATAGGAGGGTGTCATGTCTTATGCAGAAAAAGGGGCATTTCTCTGTGATGAGGGGGGCAACAGTTATGGACAGTTGAGGGCTGTGAGAAAAGTGGCTTTTCTCATGACATTATTAATTCTCTTTTTTATTGTCTGTGAATAAATCTCCCAGCCCCCTCCTCAGCTATCTATTCTCTCTCAGGGCATCTGTCTTGCTCCTATTCAAGGCCCAGCTGCTCCCCCCTCCCTGTCAAGATGCCATTGTATCATCCCAGCGACCACAGCCTGAGGGTCAATGTTCCCCCACCTCCTAATTAATGTCCCATGAGCTAGGGACTTGGGTGAGGGGCTCTGTCAATACAGACTGACAGATATTTGTGAAGCTAACAGCTGCAAATGGTTTTACAGCATCATGTAAAAGATGGAAGTTAGCAGGAAATTGTTAAAAATAATTTCAGTGGACACACCCGTGGTAATCTGAACATCATCAAAGGGGCAATTTGAAACACAATTTGACAAGCACAGTCATAATATATCCAGACAAAGCACCAGAATGATCACCTGTAACTGAAATGGAAAATGTGTTTATAGGTTCCTATTATCAAACTGGAAAATGTTTATCAGTTGATAATCAATTTATGTTTTTTTAACACCTTTTCGGGGATGAAAAAAAGTGATAGAAACAAGATCATGCAATTTTTATCCATTTTTTATTTCACGTATTTGCATAACACTAGTTCTTTTTTGGCTGCTCCACAAAGACAACATCAGAACTCTCAAAGAAAATGTATGCCTTTGTAACAGAGCAAGTACAGTAGTAAAAGTAACAAATATTGCCTATTTTTGTTTACTTTGATGTACTTTTCCACATTTTTGAAACACATATCATTTTTAAAGTTTATCAGTGGATCCATAAAGAAAATCTTTAGATGCCCTGGTTTGAAAATCTGGTATAGGGTGCATAGGCACTGTATAAAATCTCATTAACTCAAGGTATTATGCACCTTACTTTCTTCTTAGTGCTGCCGATCTCCTGTAGGTTTGTAGCTACCTCCTGTGAACATTTAATACAGCAATGGCTGCAAAGCATTTCCTAGGGCATTTGTCCTGACCTGGTGGTGACACCAGTGCACCATATCTGCATAATGACAACAAAGGAGCTCATTTTGGAGACAGGAACAGGGCTTTGTATCCCTATCAGAGGAATGCCTAAGCAGAACTCTCATTGCCATGTAAACGCTATGTCACTATGTAATTATGAAGCTGCCTTGTATGCAGACTACCTATTGTGTCTTGTATAGGTTGACTTTTCAATAGGTCAAGTTTTACATAAAACAAATCATATAAATTATTCACACATTGTATAAAGTATTTAAGGTTTTACTTATTTCTGTGCCACAGAGATATATGAATATTCAGTAGAAAACTTTCACCAAGCTAATAACATACAAGCTAATAACATGTCATGTCTTGGATGACAATGGAGTACATTTCTTGGAATGACCAAGAAAGATCTTCTTTGTGATGGCCAAAGAATACCATTGGAATACCATTATAGTCTATTCTTGGGATGACCATAGAAATCTATATTTGCTATGAAACGTAAGCAGTCTTGTTAAGATGACCATGTAGCATTATTTTGGGAAGTATTTGGAGCAGTATGGTTGGAATAGCTATGGAACACTATGGAGAATAACAATTGAACAGTAACCTCAGGATTACCCTTGAATTTTCCTATTCTAAGCATGATGCATGAGCAGTATTATTGAAATAACGATGGAACAAAACTGATAACACTAACAGAGCAATAATTTAGGCATGACCATAAGACAGTCATGGAACAATATTCTCAGAATACCCATGAGGCAGCATTGTTAAAATAACTATGTAGCACTATATACAATGACCATGGATTACTATAGAGTACTAGGTTTACTAGAGGACTCCAAGCAGGAGCATAGGGTCTGATTTATTAAAGAGCTTTAAAACTGGAGAGGATACATTTTCATCGATGGATTTCCTCAAAGTCATTTGCTATCTGCCAGCAAATGTTTTAAATCCTGGACCAGACTCATTCCAGGTTTTCTGGATCACCCATCTTCACAGATGAAAGTAGGTCCTTTCCAGTCTTGGAGAGCTTTAAAAACACAGGTCCATAGAGCTAAGTTCGTGGGATAACTATGATGTACAGCCCATAGGATGATCATAGAAAACTTTAAACACAATCTTTGAACACTGTTTACATTACGGCCATTAAGCACAATACACAGGATGACTATAGATTAGTGTTGCTGTTCAGATTTGGATACGAGTCAAATACAACCAGAATACTTGTCGTTTTGTATAGTTCTACAAGAAACAAATGATTTTGATATTTTTTCCAAATTCTTCGGTTGAGATAGAGGTGGGGCATTTAGGGGCCAACAGCTGCTGAATGCTTACTTTTTTCCTATTGTATCTCACTGTTTTATATTCATGTTGCAAAAGCCCAAATAAAAACAATGTGAATATACTGTAGCTAGAACATCATATACTGTATTTTTTGCCGTATAAGACGCACCTTTTCTTCCCCAAAACTGGGGGGGGGAAAATTAGTGCGTCCTATACGACAAATGTGTTATAAAATAATTAAAATAATATACTCACCCGATACCCGGATCCTGTGTGTGCCTCTGGCTGCATGCAGCGTGTGTTCTCTCCTCTGCCAGCATCGTGTCTTCTGTCTGTAAAGCAGAGCGAAAGAAGCTGGCACAGCGCCACCTGCTGTTCCCTGTCCTAACTGCCGTACAGTGGAAAAAAAGCACAGAGTGATCAGAAGGGGAATTTGAATGACACAGAGTGATCAGAAAGGAATTTTGAATGGCACATGAGTGATCAGAAGGGGAATACCGGTATGAATGGCACATGAGTGATCAGAAGGGGAATAATCTTTCAGAATCTTTTTCTTCTAGATTTTCCTCCTTTAAAATTGGGTGCGTCTTATATTCCGGAGTGTCTTATACGGTGAAAAATACGGTAGTTAAGGGTCTCCAATAAAGATACAAAATTAAGGATCTGGATGTTTTCTATCTATCAAAACCACAAAAATGGCTCTTCCCACTTCTGTAAACTCCCCTATTCCTTTTTAATAGGACAAAATTTTGAGGCATATACATATGCAATTGATCTCAAATTCTACCCATGATGAAGCAGAGTAATTGTTCTTCTGCGAAATGCGTTGAGCTCATATGTTGTTTCTTTTAACATGTAAAATTGGTGTTTTTTAATGTATAATTAATAAAGTTGTTAGCATTTTAAATTTTAATTTGTTATTAAGTCTGTGATGTCTTTAAAGTCCCATTTTCGTATATATTTTCTTTCTATTTAATAGGTTAATATTTCCCAGACATTAAGTAGTCTCCCTATCCCAATGTATTGATGTATGTGACAGTAACTTTTTTAGAAACCTGAACAAACCTGCAGATTTTCTTCCATGTTTATTTTAAAGGTGTTTGGATTCAGAAATAAAAAAAATCCAGAATTTTTGAACTGGTTTTGCCATATGGCCCAAGAACTAAGCTGAGACAAATTCTAGCAACACTACATTTGAACACTGTGCATTGCATGAACCGTAATCATTATCCATATGCTAACTATTAAGCAATATTTTATGGAATGACCATTGAAAACTATTCACAGAATGACTATTAAGAATCTTTCTTGGAATGTTCATTGGCCATGGACTGACTATGAGGACGTAGATGAGATGATGACAGCAATTTACATAAAATTACCAAATCCGTGGGATTTATTACATTGCTATATGTTAAAGCATTTTTATAGACCTATGACTGGAAGTTTGATCTGCACTATGGGCGACCATTGTATTGTAGATCATATCTACCTACCAGTCCAGTATTTGTATTGTGTGGACATCTTGGTTTTATATCAAAAGAACAACAACTATTGGCTAGGTAAAGGTAATCCAACCCATCAATCAACCTTCATGTTTTGCACCCAGGATGCACCTACTTTTTATCTAAGATTTCCACATTTTTCAACTAAATTCCACTAAAAAATATGTGAGACTTCTGAATTAATGACTTCTAATGGTAATTTTATATATTTCAAGATGGGCCCCCATACATCACATTAAAACACTGTTTTAGTTTAGAAGGCCAGGTAGTGATGCTAGTCTTTCCAAGATTAAAAATAGACTATGGAAAGCTGACATTTACCAGTTAGCAGGTGCAATCTGTAGAATAATGTCATTATTACTCCTTTTCATGAATAAGAGCATGTGCATTGCTAACTTTGAGACTGTACTCTGACATTCTCCAATCTTTACTAAAGGAGAGTTGTGTGACTAAAACCTTATGGTTACTTTAACAACAATCACAACTATATTATGTTTATTTGCTTTTTATTTTAATTCAGATAACACACACACAGTTATTTGGTCGCACCAAATCTTTTATAAATAGTCATTAGATTCATAGAGTGGCAGACACAAGTAAGTGTTTTCCTTCTTTGATTTTTCATTATCACAACTATTACTTATTATTTTTTATCAATAATATTGGACCATAAACATGCAATGTAAATGTAACCGTCACTGTGAGCATGCATTAATTGGTACTTATATGTATACAATATGTAATGTATAAGGAACAATTGTGGTATACTACATACAATGAGAATGTAATAATTGCTATAAGCTGGTGTATGCTATAATATATATGGTACTTATATGTATATACTTTACCCTAGAACGTTGAACTCTCAAACCCCCTGAGGAAGCCCCTAAGGGGCTAAACGTGTCGGGTACTGGGATTTTTTTAAATTTTTCTTTCAAGCTGCCTAAGTCTACACACAGCTGACCACATAAATATTCTTTGAAAACTAAAGCTGCGTACACACTTGCAATTTTTGTCGTTGGAAAGGATCTTTCACGATCCTTTCCAACGACAAGGGAGTGCACGATGCATGAACGATGCTGTACATACAGCACCGTTCATGCTCTATGGAGAGGGGAGGGGGAGAGCGACGGAGCGGCACCCTGCTGCGCGCTCTCCCCTTCCCTTTCATTAGGATCGGCTGTCGTCCATCGTCCGTGGATCCAGCAGGTCGGTCGTCCGGACGATGGACGACACCGACTGTACACACGGCAGATTTTCGCCTGATAATTGGCCGATGCCGATTATCGGGCGATAAAAATCTGACGTGTGTACGTAGCTTAACTCCCGTGTTGAACTCCAAGCACAGTAGATTGTTTATAGTTAATTAATAAAACACTGAACTTCATCACTATATCCAGTGCCGTTAAAAAGCCTGTCTCTATTTTTCCTATCAATTTTTAATCTCTACTACAGATTAGGTTCAAAAGTGTAGTTCCTGAACATCCTGATCATTAGTTCAGCTAATACATGGTGATCACACGGGGTTTGTTTTAGACAAATCTATATTTTTCAAACTGTCAGCATATTTCTTTTTCTGTGCACTTGCTGATCTTTTGCAAGTTAACCAATACATACTAACATTGCTTTTTCAGCAGAACTATGAAAGGCTAAAGGAAACCTGCGCTAAAAGAAACTATAAAGTCTGTGATTCCTGAACCCCTTTTAAAAATCACAGTGTTTTATAGGCCTATAGCCTTTATTTCTGGGTTGAACACTGGATCCCAATAAAAGGAATGTTTGAGTGAATGTCTGTTTCTCTGTTTTATAAATAGAACCCATAGGAATTGTCCCAAAAAAGAGTTGTGGTGCACAAAGATTGGTTGTGTTCAACTGAAATGTAGATAAATATTACTCCTCAACTGACCACCCTGTGCCCTCAATGTGTTTCTTTATCCAAATTAGGAGAAAAAAAATTCAATCTTCGCTGAGATCCTTTTTTCTGAGAATAATATAAATTCCTTGAACTACACAGAATGTAATTAATGCTGTAAATCAACACTTACATATCCACCGTTATGTGTCAAGTGGAAAAAAATTCTACCATGGAAAAATAATATCTAATTGTAGTCAAAGCACATGTCATTGTACACCTGTACAAAAAGCAGTGCTTTTATATTGCATCCTTACGAGCTCTGGGACTGTAGGCTTCTTACTGCAAAAAGCTGATAGTTCCACAGGAGCATAATGGGAGACCTTGAAAAAACTGTGGTGTATACCTATTTTATTGGTTTACCTGTAGTAATTCTACCGAAGTACAATAGTCATTTCTTTCTGATAAACACTATATGGCTACACACAAATGTCCTTGTTGGACAAAGTTATGGTATTGCCCCCTGCTTTTTAGCTATTACAATTTTCTTGTAGTAAGGCTTTCCTCTTGTGGGAGGTAAGAAGATTAGGTCAGGTAATGGTGCCCTCCCTTGGATCCTAATATACTTTACCTTTTCCACCTTCTGTATCCTTGTACAACCTAAAAGTTGGCATGCTCTTCTGTCCCTTGTAGCACTTCTTCATACACTAACCGATTAGAAGATCTTTCACTATCTACACCCTTCCTTACACCCTAATATACTGTATGCTCTTCCACCTCCTCTATTCTTTTATACCCCAATAGATTGTAAAATCTTCCACTTTCTGTATCGTTCCTTATACCCTAATAGATTGTAACCTTTTCTACTTTTTGAATCCTCCTTTATTTAACAATATTAAATTTTTCCTTATACTCAGATTGTCACTTTCTAAATCCCAACTTATATATCAAGAAATTATTATTAAACAGTATTTATATAGTGCCAACATATTATGCAGCTCTGTACATTAAATAGGAAGAGTGAAAGCTTTTTTAGTTTTCTCTTTTTAATTTTCTTTAGAGTCCTCCCTTTTATCTTGATTAAATTTTATTCTAGATTAAAAACATTCACCTAAATAATCTATTTCTAAAGGCCAACTGCAAAATTAAACAGGTCTACCTTAGTATTAACAAATCTTTCTAGGAAGTATACCCAAAGACAGACAACAAATGCAGGGCAGTCCTAATGTTATCATTTACCTTTTGGCACGTGTGCACCATTGCTGGACCCGTTATATACCCAATACAGATAAATGGGAAAGCTAAATTCTCTTGAAGTATGCAGTCGATCCTGGGGGAAAATGTATACTTGTCTTCTTGATTCAAGTTTGTCTGAGCTGACTAAATGTAAAATGCAAAAGCACTAAAGTGCTATATTTATGTAGCACAATCAAGCAGAAATCAGAGCCTGTGCATTCCACCATCCTTCAACTTGCTTGAGTATATTGGCAAACCATAACATGCAAGACTAGATTATGCTGACCACATTCAAATAAAATAAAAAAAAAAACAGTAGATAAAGGTGCATCGTGGGAACATTGTCTTCAGAGTGATTAAAAAGCTGTATAGTGGGGGAGGATCTAAAGAGGTCTACAAACAGCTGGCCTCAAGGATGAAGGAGCTTAGAGCTGAGGGGTAATAGGAGACAAAAGCACAGCTGTTCAGTCCAAGACCCCCAACATGACCTGCAGTCACACAGGGACAGTTAACTGTGCAGAACTGGTCTTCCTGCTGGGCTGTGTGTCTGAGCATCCTGCAACAAATAATAATCCACACTATATTGCACTTTAGACCATGCATGGCCCTGCAATATACAATCTACTCATAGATGCTTATAGATCCTACTTCACTGTTGTTGCCCCTCACCGGTCGTGTTAGAGGAACATCAGACTAAGTGTCATATTGTGTAAAAATAACTATAGCTGGTGGTAATCTGAGAATTTAGCCAGGGGGGTTAATCCAGCTAACGTTTTAAACGGATGAACCCCAGGGGAAGGTGGGGGTTTGTTATTATAATCTAGTACAGGGGTATGCATGGCTGCCAACTGTCCCTAATTTCTTAGGACATGACAATATTTGCACAGTGCAGTACCCAGATCTTTCACTTTTATACTTTTTTACCACTCCTTTTAGAGGTAGATTTGTATGTATACAGAAAATACAAAGTATACCAATGACTTTTGAAAATATTAGTTGTCTGGTTGTCATGGGAAGTTGGCTTGCATGCTGACCCAGAACAAGAATACAGTCTGGGACAAATGATTTTAAACCTAATTTCGCTTGTTTCTGGATATGGTTTAGAAAGTATTGAGGTGAGAAAAAGCTAGGTATCCAGCAAAAGCATGAGATGTTATTGGTAAACAGTAACATAATAAAGCCAGCATGTTTCAGGGAAAACACAAAAATATGTTTAGTATGCCTTCTTGGGCCACCTAGGCAACCTTGTCTGGACTGAAAAATGTTCTAGGATTAAAAATGAGTAGCAAGGGAGCTACATAAGGGATTCCTTATGTAGACTGTCCCACATATATACCTAATACATCCCAGCCCAACACATTGTAGAATGGTAAGGACAGAAATCAAATTTCTTGCTGCTATATTCATTGCCAAATTATCACAATCCATAATAGGTTATATAAAACTTATACTAAAGCAACATTAACCAAGCTTTCTGACTTTACATGATATATGAACAGTGCTTTCTGGCTTACACGTTAACCAGCCTAATAAAATTCATAGCATTTTCTGATCAAAGGTTGTATTTGATCATTTACTTCTGCTTATTGTGACAATACACCCATTGAAGGTAGAGGAGATCAACTGTTCAAAAGAAACCATAGCTATTTCCCTTTGATTGCTTTAATTCTACATTTCTAGTACAAAAAATGTTTAGTACTTCCCTACTAGCTTCAGGACTTCACATTCTTCATTTGACATGGTTGGGGTTTAGGCAGAAGAAGGCCTGTTTAGTTGAATCTACCTAAACATTACCTTTTAACTCACATTACACATTACCTCACATTCTTCCACTGCTATTAAATGGATGATGTGGATCCAATTGGTAAGTTATAAAAAGTTGTCAGTTAAAACTGAGGCACATCAGGCACTGGTTTGGGGTAACAATAGATAACCTGTAACTCTAAAGAGGAACTGTCATTTAGAAATAATACAAGCAAAGAATTGTCCAAATTTAGTGCCATAATACTATCCACTGACATCTTATAAATCTTAAAATAAATATTATATCCAGTCAATATCCACATTACTTCTAACCAGCAGGGAAATATCCATGTAACTTTGGAAATTGTTTGCATGCTTCCACAGACTCAACAGCTTTCTGGCATAGCTCCATCTACTTCCAGAGACTGTTTTTGAGACGCCAATACCTCTGTCCCTTTTCCTTTCCTAAATGGTTTTCTTTTAGACAGATGTAAGTAAGTGTATAAGTCATAGGAGCTTTTCCCAACCTTTTTACTATTGTGGAAACCTTTTTACTACTGTGGAAGCCTCCTAATTTGGTGACCAGTGGAAAGAGTGCCTCCCATACAGTGGTGGCTAAGATGACTTCTTTAAAGACAACTAAAGACATTATTACAGCCATGAAGCCCATACTACTCGTTGGTGTTGTTGGCCCCAGAACTATGCAGGCATCATCAAATGTGAGATCCATCAGTCACAGTTTGAGGAACCAGTAGCAGCCTCTGGAGGAACACCTGGGTTCCATGGAATTCTGCTTGAGAATGGCTAATGAACAGAAAATATTTTGCAAATTTTGAATACCTGCACCATTATTTAAAACTCCAAAATTAGGTTTTTGATGTGAATTTAAAAAGGAACTTTGCTGTGAAAGAGAGGAACATGAAACAGTAGGTACCAAAATGTTCCTGTTAATATCTTGAATTGTAAGCCCAGGCTCTGCTTGCTATTTGCTATTTGATCTTTTGGGTAGGAACATCTGCAGCAAGCAAAGGTTTTAATAAGATAACAGTTTCATATAGCAAGTACAATGGTAAAATAATTGTGTGACATCTCACATGGCTATCACAAAAGGGATTGCTATTCCGTATTAAAGAGATTCGGACAGAAAAAGTGGGAACACCTTTCCTTTAGCAGACAAATAGAGACCTGAAGGTAGGTGAGGTCAGAACATAAAATTGATAGAAAAATCCCAAGGATGAGGTCCTCAAGAGAAGCAAGAAGCCACTTCTTGGTACACTGAATGATTTCTGCGAATCTGTTAAGAAAGGCATGTCCCCAATACTCTATTTAACAATGCCATGTGTTAACAATTTGACCCTATTTAGTGCCCTATTGAAAAGATTTTTCTATGGTTTGATGTTATGATTTCCTATGCTAAGACATAACAAGATGTGAATAGAAATGACTACAAATTGAAGGAAATCCTCTCTTAAACAGTGGTCAATGGAACAGGTGTTCCAAGTTTTTCTATATTCACTTTATTTCTAGTAGAACCTTTTGTTTTTAGGATTTGTGATAGGTTTGACACAAATGTAGACACCTTATTTGAAAAAGTCTAGAGCTGGTAAATAGAGGGCTTTGAACATATTTAACTCCACCACAGTCCAGTTACACCTAATGTGTAATAAAACCGAGAAAACATAAATTCTATATGTTGCAGCTCACATGCCCTTTCAGACTGTGTGACCGTATGATGTTTTCAAGTTTTTATTTCTTTATATGTACCTGGTAATCCTAAGAGTAACATACCTCTTGTCCATTTATGGTCCATCTATGCTCATTTATCTACTGTATCAGTAGAAGTAATGGTTGTCACCCAGACTGGACAACAAACATGTCTGTCTTAAATACATAATGAGGTTGAAGAAGACACAATTGAGTTAAATAAAAAAAGTCCTATTTATGAAAATAAATAAATCCACTATGTCTATGGACTGATAAGATGCAGTAGATTACATTCTTGTTCTTGGGTTTACTTAAGTCCCATCTGAAGGCATTGTTTATCATCATCATTTTTGCCATGCTTTAATAAATCCCTATTTGCAGCAACTTCATATTATTCATAGTATTTCTCAGGACAGGGCTCCATATGGTAAAAACTATCATGTGTGTTAAAATGGCCACTTGTGGTTGCCATTGAAAGCCCATGTGAGATGGTGACAATATAAGAAACTGGTAGACGGGGCTAGAGAGCAGTCACCTTGTAACACTGACTGAATAGAATAACCAGGTAGCATTTCAAAGTTCAAACTGTGGATTTTAAAAACTACTTTAAAAATACATCTCATTTGTATGTGTTTTTATTAATTGGGTATATAAGTTTAGTATGCATTGCTAATGTATGGGAAAGTATATTGCAAATAAGGAAGTTCTGTTTGCATTTTTTTTTTCATCAGTAATACACTGTCACATTGTTCTCAGCACTCTATTGATTTTCCACACTACCCAAAATAGGTTTCCTGGAACAATTTCTCCACTATCAGCCTTGGTGATTCATGTCTGTGTGTCGAATCGGGAACAGTGCAGACATTCATCAGTCACGTATGTGTTGGAGCTGAGTTTGTCACTGATGGGAAAATTTGGACACTGATGATTTGTCCATCTGTTGCAGAATCAACTAGTTGACACAAAGCTGTGAAAAGTCTTCCCTTCCAGAGAAGATCTTTATTTACATAAGTGATGGACCTAACTTTTTTTAACAAGATATTTACTATTTATGCCCCTTTAGTGTTCAAGATGGCAAAGGGGATCTGTAAGATAAACAAACTATTCCTTTTAAAGTTGCCATCAACAGCCTGCTATTAGCAATTATTGCCACCAATCTCAAGTGGTATTGCAATTACTAGGTTATGCCCCAGTGTGAGATTACAAGGGTCTATGGACAAAGGCAGTGGGGAATTTTTCATCTCATTGGACCATCTAAAACAACAATCCAATTCCAGTTCCAGTAGAAGGACTACTTATGTATTGCCAGTCTTAAGGTTCAGGTGCAGAAAATGGTTTGGGGTTGGCAGATAATTTCTCCAATATCTATTGCTGGAAATGATCACCAGTGATTATGTCTTGGCCAATAAAATTCTAAAGTTTTTTTAGGGATTACCCTTAACAAGCTACTAATATAGCAAGTTAGTCTGCTGGGTAGAAGTTGAACATTCATGCAAATGTTTAAGCTGACTAGAGGGAAAGAAGAGAAGGTGCACAAGCAAACACGTTTGAGCTTGGAAGGAAACAATAGCTTTAGAGCATACGGAGACAGATTTTCATCACTGCAACTTGTAGACACACAATCTTGGGCTAGGAAAATTCTTTTCTTTTGTTTTTGTTTTACTTGACTTCACATGGCTTAGAACAAGGTGACATTTTGTAAATAGTTTTATATGTTATTAGTGCATTTGTACTACATGTAAAAATTGTGTTCTAGGTGTTCTTATATGTCTCAACAACATGTCCCTGTGGGATGGCCAGCTGCCATCTACTTCACTGGATTCCTATTACAACTATAGACTACCTACAAGCATGACATTGCTGCCTAAGAAATATAATTGTATATACCTAAGAAATATGCCTAAGAAATATAATTGTATATACATACAACATAGGTTGAAAAATGTTTTCAATCCTGGACCAGATCCATTTCAAGTTTTAATCCATGTTCTTGACCAGATCAATTTCAGGGCCTGCTATGATAGTCTTCTATACTCTTGAAGAGCTTTAATAGCCCAGTCAGTTCAGGTTATCAGTTGCACACTATCTAATTACACATTCCATCTCTGAGGGTATCTTATAGACATTAGACACCAGATCCTCAACACCTGTACAATGTCATAATGAAAACATAATGATAAAAAATGTGATGATATAAGGGAAACACTATTCAAAGCAGATTCTCTATTTTTCCTAGACAATATGCATGGTGAACACAATGCAGATAGTAAAATAACAGCAACATACAGTTCATACAGATCTATAAAGGCATAGCCCAGAACAAAATGTCATAATGACAATGAGATTTGTGGATCCGAAAAAACACCTGAGATTTATTTTATGCTAACACTGAGATAGTAAACCTAATCAATTAATGGCCACTCCTTTTAAATCGGATTACAGCATTGTGATCTCTCATTTGCAAACTTTCAGATTACTTTTCCCAAGGTTCACATGCAATAAATAAAAAAAAGACATTAAATCAAATGTTTACATATATTTTCAGTAGAATGCTACAGACATACCAGTAAGCAGCAGTCATGTAAACAAGAAGATGTTAGTGAAGACACCTTGTGCTTTGCCTAATTCCATGAACATACACAATTCATTACATATAACACACAATAAATCTGAATATTCACAGATTACCCTAAATTATTTCTGAGTATGAACAGATTAACATACAATATCTTTGATGATGAGATTTTTTTAACATACAGTCATATATTATAGGGTAGCCTTGTCCAAACACTGATTTAGGCTAGCCACAGAGCTGCAGATGTCTGTTTCATATTAATGAGTAGTGAGACATCTGCCCTTTGTCAGTAGCATTGGGTCAGCTGCTATTGCTTACACAACTCTGATATACTGTAGTGGAGGTTAAAGCAGACTTAAAAATGAAATATGAAACTGACCGATCTTCCTTCATAACCCAATACACAGAAATTACCCCCAATACACTTACCTGACAGCAACTCTGAGCTATTTCTGGTTCTGGACCAGGACTTGTTCTGGCATTAAGCTGAAGCGTGGGGGTGGAATCTAATACCAGATGGTGCCTACGTATTGCCTGCCCCTGCCAAAGCAGCCAATAGTTAGCATATCCTACAAAACAAATTGCCATCTGCACCAAAATATGTTTTTCAGACTTGAATGGGGTGAAGAAGTCAGACAGACGTCAGATTACCGCCACTGGAAACAATTTTTCAGGGAGCGACCCCACACATTCACCTTGGTATACTAATGAACAATGTTGGGGGACCGCTGTTCACATGCTAGATATTTGCCCAAGATGTGCATGGCATTCATCTTGGGCAACAATCATTTCATATATGTATGTAGCTTAAGCCTAGTAGTCCCTAGTTATTGTACAGCGCTTGGTAATATGTTGGCACAATTTAAACACTGTAAAAGAAAAATAACATTAGTTGGGTGATTATTGGAAAATTAGGTTGGTAGAGTAAGAGACATAGGCTAGGGTCCTTATTGGAATTAGTTTGGCTTTAACAACTTCTATCCCTCAAAGAGGCAAGAAATAGGTTTATCAAGGTTTGTGAGATAACAAGTCAGAAGCAGGAAATATCACCTTTTAGTGTCTATAAAACTTTTTTTCTTTTGGTGGCCAGGTCTTGGGATTGGCAAACCATTTAAAACTTTATGTAAACAAACAGAGTGTTATCTTTTTATCATTCAACTTTTGAACACATAAGCAGCCATATACAGCTAGAAAGGCATCCAAAAGTTTCAGGATCATTCATATCTACAGAACTTTTACATATTTAGGTTACTGCAAACTCTTCACATACATGAGACAGTGTCAAATTTGTGCATCAGACATTGCTAGCCGGATGACATTTGTAGCAATCATAATGTGCCCACAGACAAGCAATCTATTCCCATTTGGTTGCCTTGGTTAATGGACACCAAGTAAGTGTATGCATACAAGTAACATATACCACCCACACACAGATCTTTTATCAGATCTGATGCTTCAGATCGATACAATGTAATATCTTTTGGCATTAGGATCTACCTGTTGGATATAAAGAGGATAGATTACTTAGGTAGGTGCTCACACTGAACAAAGATTGGTAGGTAGAAGCATTTGTTTAAAACAGAAACAAGCTCTGGATTTTACATGGGCCAGCTTTGAATATAGACTTGTATTGTACTGTGGACTGTATGTATCCACTAAAACATAGGACGGAGTTAGTTCCAATTTCTACAAGATTTTTTTTCCAAAGTTTTGCAAGAAATAAGATTCCTCCAAGTTCTTGCAATCACTTAGTTGTTCAGCTCTGTATCAACTGCAAAACTGGTGCTGGTGTACTTCCAGATTAGTACATTGCACCTGTCTTTTCCCATCAAACCTGCATCTGCTCATCCCACAACTCTCACCCTCTTCCCCAAAAACATGACCTCATTGGGGCAGGCATGCAGAGGACCACTGATGGCTGCTCACCTGTATCCAGACGGAATTGGTTCATAGAGATAAGATCCAGGATATAGGGGGTGAGACTGGCATCAGCCTCCCCCAGGCTCACCGAGCTGGTCCTGGGGGTCTCCCTCAACACCTGTTCAATGTAATGAGCCACTTGTGGGCTGTAGGGTCTCCAAAGCGACGTTTCATCTTGCCATTCCCAAACCAACACTGATCCTCGGTCCAACATCTTCGGTTTTGTCTGGTCAGTTGGGCTGAGAAGTCTTGGCCAGAAATGTGTTGGTTTTAATAATCCTCTAATAATTTGGAATTGGGATCCAATGTCCTCATGTAGTCCTTAGGTTCTGAAAAAAAGTTGCAGCACTGAGAAAGGGACACATCTCTTGATCGAAAGTCTATAGACCATTGTTAGTTTTCCACATTTGCTTCTTTAGTTGCTTTGCTTGCTGCCAGGTGTGTGCCACCTTGCTGCATGCTCTCTTTTTTACCCCCTAGTCTTAAACACTTTCTTTTCCTATGTTTCTTGTCCTTTCAACACTCTTCCAAGGCTTCACTCATTGCACCAAGGAAACTTTCGCTCACCTTCAGCCAGCCCTCCCTTCTCTGTCACACCCTGGCCCTCCTTCCCTCTGTCCCCAGCCAACTCCTTGTGATAGTCCTTTCCAGATCTGTGTGCCTTGCAGCTGGGTGTTTAGAAGGCCTCTCCAAGGAAGGAGGAGGGGAGGGGGTGTCCCTCTGTCTTCTGAAAAACACTTCCCCCAGTGCCCCTCCTCCTCCTTTTCCCCCAGGGACAAATCTTTCAAAGGGCTCTGAGTCCCTTTGTGTGCAATTAATGATCAATCACCCCTCCCAAAGCCTGCCCCTTTAACCTCACTCTTATCTGTCCTCAGAAACACAGTTTATTTGTGCCAAATGTCTCAAAGTGTTATTAAGGCAGCCCTGGGCAGGCAATACATGGGACGATTTTTCGAAGATTTACCAATTGCACAGTCCCAACATTCTTGTAGTTTCTGATGAACAACAGAGATGGACAAATCACTGCTTAAAGCAGAATTAAACTAAAAACCAAAAAATTACACTTACCTTTAATCCCGCAGATCCCTCAGTGGAGATGATTCTTCTTACATTCTTCTCGCATCATCCTGGGTCTCCAATTCGTCCGGTCGTGTGGAAAGCACCGGGCGCTGCCATCTTCTATCTTCGCTTCCGTGCCACAGCGATCAAG
The DNA here is from genome assembly GCF_032062135.1 of Pyxicephalus adspersus. Lineage (NCBI taxonomy): Eukaryota > Metazoa > Chordata > Amphibia > Anura > Pyxicephalidae > Pyxicephalus > Pyxicephalus adspersus. The sequence goes on from NC_092867.1 coordinate 53,379,197, forward strand.
ACTTGAAGGGGTGGTGCTGCACCTTTTAAAAAAAAAAAATTCTTACTTTATTTAAAAGTGTTGTCCACTCTTTTATGTAAAGTAAAAATGTTGAGTTTAGGTATGCTTTAAAGAAGAACTGCCATGAGAGCCAGATGTAGACAGCCACTGCCTTTGAAAATGATAGATGCTTGGCTCTCAATCTGACACATAGAGTATATAGGGGGCTCCTGTGGCTTCCTGAACCCTAAATTACAGCTCACTTGCCCCACTGGATTCTAAGATAGGTGTTTACAAAATCAGATATGTGGGCAGAAACTGGGTATGGGCCTTATACGTAGGGTCTTAATTCGAGCCCCTGAGCCCCCAGGGGCCCTAAGTTTAGCATGAAAGTTGAGGACCCCATAGCAGCTTTTGTTACAGTGGGCATCTGGTTTGGACCCCGGGTTTCCGAGTTTTGGGATCCTGGGTTTATAGCAGGTAAAAAACTTTGAGTGGGCAGCAGTTTTGTATATCTACGTAACCATTTTCTAAAACGTAAATACATTACATCTGTTTAAATCAAACTAAGGACAACACCATCTAACCCATCTCATACTTCCTCCACCTCTTAGATTGAAAGCTTTTCTGGGCAGGGTAATCTCCTCCTCCTGTGTCACTCTCTGTACCTCTCTGTCATTTATTATTACTAATATTACTACACAGTATTTATATAGTGCCAACATATTATGCAGTGCTGTACAAAATCCATAGTCATGTCACTAGCTGTCCCTCAAAGGGGCTCACAATTTATGTCCCTACCATAGTCATATGTCATTAATACAGTCTAAGGTCTTTTTTGGGGAAAGCCAATTATGCATGTTTTAGGAATGTAGGAGGAAGCCGGAGTACCTGGAGGAAACCCACGCAAACAGAACCTGCAAACGTCATGCAGATACTGTCCTGGCTGAAATTCAAAGCTGGGGCCTAGCGCTGCAAAGGCTGGAGTGAAAACTACCCCTACTACCTACTACCCCTATTTAATGTACATTGCTGCTTAATATGTTGGTGCCATATATATCCTGTTTATTAATATTATTATTAATAATAATAATAATAATAATGTCAATACTTGGGGTGTATTGGGGATACAAACCTTTTCCCCACCCCAATGTCACTGCATTAGGTGTGAACAGCTCCAGGCTAAATGTTCTCATTGACAGCATCTTTTCCATGTGGAAGCTTGCAGTTTCTTGACATATATCTTTGGATTACTTCATTTAGCCTTATATGGGAATTCTTTACTATAGCCATCCATCTTTTAATTCCTGATTTGAGCTCTACATTATTCCGTCCCTGATAAAGAGGCACTTCTGGAACAGCCTAAAACACATTTTTCCAAAGAATTTTATTTGAATACAATGAATAATTAACTTAATATTAATGGACACACATCAGCGGATTAGCCTTGCCATTCTTTTTGAGGGTTCTATAGCCTGGTGCACACAATTCAATTTCCAATTCCTAATTTTGATGAATCAATATTTAACGTACAGAGCTGTGTAATATGTTGACGCCATATAAATGGTGTTTATTAATAATAATAATAATAATAATAATATTATGATGTAAAGTAAATCTAAAGGAACACCAGCAGATGTTAAATTGTTAGAAATTTTTGGATCCATTGAATAGATTGCATGTATTAGTAAATACCGATCAAAATGACACATATCATGTTCCAAATAATCAGTTGAATTTGGGTGGGATTCCAATCGTTTTCTATCTATGAAAAGCGATCAGAGGGGAGGAATTGCATACCCATGTGTTACACAATAACAGTTGAGTCCTGAGTTTACTCCATATCCTCGCTACAAAACCTGTATATAGTGTACCCCCACCATTTAGCATTCCTTCCCAATATCCATGTTCAAAGCAAGGCTCTGTCTCTAAAAAATCATGGAACATCTGGCAGCCATGTGTAAGTGATAGAGTATGTTAGTACATAACTTTGTTTAATATATATATCATAGCAAAAAAAAACATTTTTTCTGCTGCAGAAACAATTACTGTATCATAAAGCTATGAAGAGTATTGTTGTATTTTTTTATAGCACCGACATATTATGTAGTGCTGTACAAAGTCCATAGTAATGTCACTAACTGTCCCCAGAGTGGTTCACATTTTAATAATCCTACCATAGTCATATGCTATAAATACAATATAAGCCAATTAACCTACCAGTATGTTTTTGCAATCAGGGAGAAAATGGAGAAACCCATACACAAATGGGGAGACTATACCAACTCCAGAGTCCTGGACAGGATTTAAACCTGGGACCCTAGTGATGCATGCAAATATTTTACTTCCGGTCAACTTTTGATCTGATACTACAGTCGGTAAAAGTCAAAGTAAAAAGGAAAGTAAGGAGTGAGTTAAAAAAAAAATCATTCGTGATCGTTTCCAAAGACAAAAAACTGAAAGATAAACAAATGAGCACTTATTAGTTCTGAATGATTGTTGTATTTCTTAGTATCTTGATCTATCTGGTAAGTATGTAGAGTGTGTTACACTGTAGTATTTGTTTGTTCTGTATGATGGTTAAATTCTTGGAATCTGTACCTATTCTATATGTATGTATGTGTGGAGCAGCGCTGTACATTAAATAGGGGTTGCAAATGACAGAGGAATACAGACAGTGATACAGGAGGAGAGGACCCTGCCCCGAAGAGCTTACAATCTAGGAGGTGGGGAAGTAACACACAATAGGATGGGAGATATGTAGTGGTGGGAAGTAGTGATGGTTTCAAAAAACAAAAAAAGATGGATTGAAGTTTGAAAAAGTAGGTTTTGAGTGCTCTTTTAAATGGGCAGAAAGTTGGAGCAAGCCGAATAGGGTGAGGAAGACCATTCCAGAGAGTTGGGGCAGCTCTATAAAAATCTTGGAGCCGTGGGTGTGATGAGGTTATGAGTGAGGAAGTCAGTAGTAGGTCACTGGAGGAGCGGAGAGAGCTGCTATGGGAGTATTTTTTTACCAGGTCAGAAAGGTAAGTGGGACAATAACTGTGGAGGGATTTGAAGTCAAAGCACAGGAGCTTGAAATTGATTCTAAGGTGAAATGGAAGCCAATGAAGAGAACTACAAAGAGATGCAGCAGAAGAGGAGCATTCATGATAGATTGTAGAGGAGAGAGTCAGGATAGTAGAATACCAGAGAGAAGGATGTTACAGTAGTCCAGATGAGACATGATAAGAGCGTGTACGAGGAGTTTGGTCTCTGGGGACAGGTAGGGGCGGATTTTGGAGATGTTGTGCAGGTAAAAGTGACAGGGTCTGGAAATGTTCTGAATATCAGGGGTAAATGGGAGGGCAGAATTAAAGGTGACGCCAAAACAATGAATATTGTTAATTATTTTACTGTTTAGCTGTGTATTTGTGAGTGATCTTTTTATTATGTGCCTTATGCCATGGTGACTTACACAATTTAGCTAGTGGTGTGTGACTGTTCCCCAAGGTTGTCATCTTTGCAAAACCTGAGGTTTGGGGGATCTTTTGCAATATCAATATGATCATTATATTACATCATTTTACAGAAAAAAAAATCACAGCTCAAACTGTTTTTGTGCTGGGAAACGATTCTGAGATTTGTCCATAGTATTGCTTTCTGTACACAGGCCCTATGCAAACATTCTCACTCCCACACTCAAAAACCTGGGAGTGCCCTTTGAAAATGAGGACATTCTATGAAATTTGCAGAGCTCAGCCTTTTGCTTTGTACAGTTGAGATAATACTGCTGCAAAACCGCTTTCAGCTTCCAATACTATTTTTATTTTTTCCTGCTCTAGAAACAATTTAGTGAAATCACATAGTAATTGTATACAGACCCCCCTCCCCTCCAGCTCCAGTTCTCTGTGCCTTTCACACAATCCCACTCAGCCATACTTTTTCGTCTTGTATTTTGCCTCTTGTCCCCATGCATGGCTTCTCCTTTTCCTACCCCCCCTCCCCCATTCAGAAGCATTCACAACTGCAAATCCTTAATGAGCTAGTGGGCTGTCTGACCTCCTATTCTAAGCACAGATCCCAGGCTGGGACTACAATGAGACTGTCGCCCCCCTCATGTCGCCTGTTCCCCTCATTTCCCCATTGTGAATATTCTGAGTCTGCCCCGACAAATAGGACCCTCATTATGAAATCCTTGGGAAAGAAGCTTGGATCAAGTAAAGTGTTTTTTTCTCTTCGAAGAACAAAGATCCTGGTGGAGGGTTTAATAAATGGGGAGAGGGGCTTGCATACAGACTGGGTACATATTACTGTGACTGCATCAGAATACTTTTGTAAAAAAAAAATGTCTAAAGAAGAATATTGGCTTAAAAACAAAGCAGTGCTTTCAAATTACAAAGGCCACTGTATCCCTTTTTTTTTGGCTACCTTGATCTGGATTCAGAATTATACATGTTATTTACGTGAAAGAGTGTTAAAATGGACATTTTTAAGACCTAAAACCAGGATGTACCTGTCCTTAGAGGGGACAGTTATATTGGTTTGTTTCAGGTATATTAGTTTGCATATTTTCTTTACTTTTCCCTTACCTACCGGACTGTCAGTAATTTGAGCCCTATAGTGACAATGATAGCTCACTGTACTGTAGCTATCGAGGACAAAACATCTCCCACTCTTCTATATAATATGGGAGTGTTCTGTAATTCACAGAGCTAGCTGAGAAAAATAGATAACAGTCAGCAGGTGCAGAGTCCACAGTAAAGGTGAGTTCAGACTAGCAGTATTTTACCTACTTTACCATTAGGTGCCTAGGAGTGGTTTCAGATTGGTTTGAATAGGAAACTTCAGACATTTGCAAACATACCCGGTGTGTGTGAAAAACTTTCAATGGTATATTTAAACGGTAACTAAACTTTAAGAACGGTATCCCCCTTCTGCAAAAAAAAAAAAAAAAAATCTGAAGTAGTTTAATGTTAGGGTTAACATTTTAATCTATCTATGTAGAAAAGAGAAGAATAGTAAATCAGCCTCTTTAGTATCATAAATACCGTATTTTTTGCCGTATAAGACACACTTTTTCTTCCCCAAAACTGGGGGGAAAAGTTGGTGCGTCTTATACGACAAATACCGTGTTAAAAAGTAATTAAAATAAGATACTCACCCGATACCCGATCCTGTCTCCTCGATGCTGGCTGCAGCATGTGTCTCCTCCTGGCTGCAGTGCAGAGCGAAAGAAGCCGGCACACGTGCCCCCACGATTCTGAACCCGGAAGCACGCTGGAAGCAAGCTGATCCCTGCCCTAACGGAGTTACCCGGCCGTACAGTGGAAAAAAAGGTAAGTCAACGGCACAGAGTGATCAGAAGGGGAATTTGAATGGCACAGAGTGATCAGAAGGGGAATTTGAACGGCACAGAGTGATCAGAAGGGGAATTTGAACTTTCAGAATCTTTTTTTTCTAGATTTTCCTCCTTTAAAATTGGGTGCGTCTTATATTCCGGAGCGTCTTATACGGCGAAAAATACGGTAGGTGTGCCAATCCCATAAGTTATGAACACAATTAATATTAAAGAAAGAGAAAGATAGTTTTTTATTGGCAAAAATCAATGAGCTATATTGAGCAAACACAAAAGTATGCGAAATATTCTCACATATATTCACATATATTCTCTTCTTGAAGAGTTTCTTCCCCTTCCCAATATAAAGGGAGCCACATTCACAAGAGATTAGATGATAAACCACATTTTCAGTGGTACAGTCGATGTATGTGTTTGGGCGATGTGTCCTTCCATTAGGAAGTGTGATAGATAATGCTTCTTTAACCCATTTACACTGGGGGCGTCTTCCACATCTAAATGTCCCTGGGGGTATCTGATCTATCAGTGGAGTAGTGACTGTGAACACTTTGGTCTGTAAGAGAAGGTGGTTTTCTATAAACTATCTGAGAGTTGTCTTTTAGAACTTTTTGACTTGCGTATCTGTGTTGATGATGTGCCAGTGTTTCTGGCAGAGTCTTTGGATGGTGTATGTTCTTATTTATATTTGGTGATGATGGACAAAGTGGAAGGTTCCATATCATGATTGCGTGCGCCATTACTAAATAGTAGCTCACTTCTACATCTGTGCTCTAAATCTAGATAAGTGCTCTATGAAAAGATTTTTTCAACAATTTTTTAGGGTAGCCCCCTTCCAGGAGTCTTTTTGGAAATACTTTACAACTTTGTGAATCTTCTTCAACTGCTGAGTAAGTTTTTACCTATACTAGTAAACACTTTCCTTATTACCTGAATTTACCATCAGGATGTTTATCCATGAAAATCTCGTCACTATATATATCTTGCCTTGTTTTGTTACTATATCTTGGAAAGATGTTTGCTACATATACTTATATACTACATATATTTCTGTTTATCTCAATAATTAATCATGTTTATCAATAAGCATTAATGCCTCTAATCTGTTAAAACTTTGTCATTTAATGCAATTGATACTTTGCTAGCAAAAGCTTTTCATCATGCATGCTTATTATAAAGCTATAATGATCACATATACTTACCATTGCATATCTATGTCAATTATACAGTTGCTCTGAGGTTCTCCACACACCTCCTGATGAAGCCTAGTGGCGAAACGCATCGAGTTAGAGACCAATACCAATTATTTTACTTCAATTTTGAGTCAGGCAATTCATTGTTTAGCTTTAACAGGCACATCCCTGGTCCCTGGTCTGCTCAGGGTGGCCTGATCATTATGTGTTGTATTTTTGTATATCACTTGTATTGCACATTGTATTTGATTACTGTGTTTATATTTCGCATAATTTTGTGTATGCTCAGTATAGCTAGTTGATTTTTGCCAAAAAACCCTGTCTTTCTCTTTCTTTAATATTATCTATCTATGTATTTATGCACAACTTTACATACAGCTGGTGAAGTATTCTAAATATGCAACAGTTTAGTGGGGTTATTGACTGGTCTCCTAACATGTGTCTGAAGATTGTGGGCAGTAAGAGATGTGCACTAGGAAACCCGGCCTGGGAAAAAAACAAACAAAAAAAACCCTAATTGAAGTTAAAGATAAAACCTTTTAAAATAAAAAAAAGTAACAAAAACAAAAATATAACCAGATATATACATATACAACAATTCCACAAGGAGCACATTTAGAAAACAGTGAATGTGGCCTTCAACATACGTTTAGAGAATTTTCTGAATTTAATTGACCATCTTTACTCACATTACCTTGAGGTGAATCTATAGCTACCTTTTAAAACATAAATACCAGGAAGTTTTACCCGCAGTAAATGTCTGGAGAATGTCAGATTCACTTCTTTATAAATGTGCTTTGGTTAGGGTTTACATCTATTTTAAACTCAGTAGACCATTTTTGCATTTGGCATTTTTTGTCAATCTGATGATATTACAGCTCTCTCCAGTGTGATGACAACTTCCCCAGGCAATGACACACTCAACAGCTGCATTTTATAGTACCAATAAAGCAGAATTCCTTGGAACAGACTATAGGGAAAAATGAGATTATCATCATTTGTGGACAGCTCATCCATGTTTTGAAAATCTGGTAAAAAATGTAATTCCATTATTTTTTTGGCCCATTGTCCATAAAAATATTAAGCTCTTAAAAAAGTTAGTAACTCTTATAGTTAGGGTATACAATTAGGTGTCTTTCATTGATACTTCAGTGAGATCTCCCCACCATATTGTTGGGTGTCCTAATGCACATTTTCTATTTCAGGTGCTTCTGTTACAATATTAGGTACTGTATCAGTAAGTCTGTATCAGCTTTGGTTGGTCCATCCCTTGAATACACTAAGTTTTAATGAAAAGTGTTTAAACTCGGCCAATTAAAAATTATCTCTGACTATATAAACATATTTGTATTTATGTATAAACCCCTAGGACTGCCATGTTGGACATGCCTATATGTTTATGGAAGGTGGACATTCTCTTCTGACAGATGGGCCTTTGGTCAATCAATCAAATACAACCAATCTGCCTAACATGCCACAACAGACTAGGAACGTGACCCCCCTCATTCAGCCAACAGTTTTCCCCACAACTGTCCTTTTCATGCTCACTGACCTTTTAGCAATATAAATGAAGGTTGGGGTGAGGAACTTGAAACCTATTAAATGGATGTCAAGACATCCTTTCCACTTATTAGCAGAGATTCAGCTGGTTGCATTTATAAATACCAATAGAAGAAAGATCTTGTCATCCTCTACCACATTTATTATTATTAAAGGGCACATATCATGATTCAAATGTGTAGGCTGCCATTTTGTATGATAATAGGATACTTTCAGAGTTACAGATAAAAGCTAAATTTCCATCTGCTGCATTTTCATTGTGGGTCATTTTACTATTGATATAAGGCAAATATCATTTTTAGAATTAAAAAAAGTACTGGCTATTGTAATTTTTTATTTTCAATGGGGTCATCAATGCTTCATCTCTACAATCAGGGGCTAAACAAGAGTTTGTTTTACCACTTTTTAAAGTGTATCTATACATAATATTGGCCCCAAAACTCCATGTTAGGTAAGAATGCAAAACATACCTAAAATTTCCTCTTCCAAGGGTGCTATTTCTATGCTACTCCTACTTATAGATCATTCCCTACTGTTTTCATCTTCTCTCAATTTCCATCCAAGTCTTCCTACTTATGTAATGGTCATCCAGGGAGGATGTGTTACTACTGCAAGCACCCTGGAGTTACCTTGGCCCAGTCACCCAGCATTTTTTACAGTATTCCTAAATGGTACAAGATGTTATGTAAGCATGGCTGTTAGTATACAATTGAGTTGAAACTGCTACTAAGAAGGGAGCATGCTTTTATGACAGAAGAGGCATACTGGGCAACTTCCTGATATGATGGTGGATCAAGCCTACCCAATGAATGTCTGCATTGCTGCTTGTATAACCCACTAGGGCAATATGTGGCAAAGTATCAAAGTAGAAGCCTGATTGGGAGACAACTGTCACCATATTACTGGAACAGGAACCTTCACAGCAGGATCACCAAAAATTATTGGGGTGGAAAATAGAATATGCATCACAGTATAAAGAGTGGACTGATGTGGTGTATAGGGCATACAATACAGTATACAGAAATGCAGGGTATGTAGCTAATAACACAATAAACATAAGGTCTGGAGTGTAGATCATACAGAACAGGTGTGCATTGTAGAATTTGTATATCCTGATGTTCCTCTATTTTTAAAGTGGTACACACTGCAACAATAACAAGCAAAGTTTTTCAGTTTGGAAAGAATAGCAGTTGTAGCGTGGGGGATAGGTAGCATGGTGTTTTTAGCCTTCTGGGACAGGCGCAGTGCAAAGCAAGTCTGGAGGCAGTCTCTAAGTTTCACCAACACCAGTAGATTACTTGTGCTGTACTGGCTATTTACATTAGCAAAACTAATGTTTGTCCCAAACTACACAGCACAGGAATACTGACTTTACAGCAAAACAATACCTTTCTTTTCTCAGTCCACCACAGACATGAGGTTTCCAGAACCGGACAGGTTAGATTGACCCGCATGGTCTTTTTTGATGGTTAAACACTTACCCCAGGTAGAACACTAAATCCTGGAGTGGATTTTTAAAATAGTGGAGAGGAGAGAAATCTGGGACACACCATCCACAACTTTCTAGACACTCCATGCAACTGCCACAAAGTATATGGACTGCAACTTCTCATGGATAAGCTTCTTAAGGAATGCAGTAACACAATCAAAGTCACTCATGGCAAATTCTTGGGAGCCACCAATGCTAGAGGCAGATCAGATAGAATCTGCTGAAAAAAAAGTGTGGGACTGTGCTTGTGGACCTGTGCATATTCAAAGTCAGCAAAAACTGTATGATCTGCGCCATAAAGTCTTGTATAATTATAGTAAAAATTTCTGCTACAGGGAATAAGGATTCATCTACACCTGACAGAACTTAAAAGGATTCCGAATATGGGATCAACTCTGAGATCACAGGGGAACAAGACCCCAGGCTGCAGATGTTGACACCATCTGTGGGCACACTTTAGGCACCCCTGGAGCTATTAGCGGAGTGTGAACTGAGTGCACATAGTCTTTCTGTTTTTGGTAAGTCAGTGATAATACTATGTTCAGGGGTTTTGTAATAACTTCAAAAGTTGTTATCCCGAATATAGTTTACCTTTGCTTTACAGAAAAATGACATGCTTAAAAAGTGCACTTGAGACATGTTACCCACCCTCATCAGCATTTGTGGTGACAAGACTATGGTCAAAGGCTTTACAATGAACTGTGTAACTGTGTGGAATGGTGACAATTAGCTTAATTAAAAAAAATAAATGTCTACGTTTAAAAGCTATTTTACAAAAACTGTGTGGCTATAGGAGATATGTCATTGGCTAGGAGATATTTTGTCTTATCAATATGATGTGTTTTTTAATAATATTTTTGATACAGAGGTGGTGATGTGTACTTGTTTTCCATGGAGACTGGTGGTTTTCTTCCTCATTGAACATCTACTGTGAAGGAATGTTTGACTCCGTATCTAAATATTGCCGTCTGCACAAGTAAATTTCTTGAATATCAAACAAACGTTGATGGAGCAAAATCCTAATATGTGTTCCGACCGTCAATTGTCTGGTACTTTACTGAAAGTTTTGGCTATGGAAGTATCGATTTGTGTCAAGCTATGTTGGATAGCATGCTTTCTGACTTTACGTTGTTAGTTCCTCGCCTAGCAAAAGCAGATGCTTTAGCTGTGATTGAGAACCTGAGCTTCCCAAAGAACTTCAGCAGTGTTGTGTCCTACAGCAAAAGAGAAGAGAAAATGCTTTAAAAGATTATGATGTTACCAGCTATGGATTCCTTGTGAGATAAGAGAAAACAAAGCCATGATCTCTAAATAGGTCATTCCTAAAATAAGATTGGTGCTAGGAGACGTTTAGCACATATATTTTCTCCTCTTTGTTTTGAGAACCACAGAACAATATAATATTTGGTTATTGTTACAGCTGTATGTCTGCTTAAATACTTCAGAAAGTTTTGGCTAGAGTTTATTTGTTATTTGTTTTATTAGTACATTTATATGTGGGGAATATTAAGCACAGAACAGCTCAATGTGCCTCTACTCTATTTTTGGTTTTCAGCATAGTCTGTTAAAATGTATCATTGTAAAAATAATATCTACTTTGGTTTGTTTAATACAACTGTTTCAAATATTGGGCAATTTGTACAATACTGTACATTTGTCCATTTCCAAATAATTTGCTAATGAAGTAAAAAAAAAAAAAATTATTTATTTTAAAGTAGGTCGGAAATTTAACTGTACCAAACGGTTGTCTTTGGTAAATAGGAAAAGGTATCAAACACTGAAATATCTGTATTTAGTTTAAAGTGGGCCAGAAATGTAACTGTACCAAACAGTTTTCTTTGGTAAATAGTAAATGCAATTGATTTTATTTAGCTTTAGTGAATGTGAAAAAAAGATGACTAACAGTGTCTTCACTAATACACAATATAGATTACACTAAATGTGCTGACTGCTGACAATTTAACAAAACTGACTAACTATACGTGGCACTACAAGTAGCAGCAACCACAATTGTACCTTCAGTGCATGTGCAGTCAGTGAACAGTACCTAAGAGTGTAATACACACAATATAACTTGCACTAAATGTGCTGACTGCTGACAATTTAACAAAACTGACTAGCTAGTAGCTCATGTAAAAGAAAATGTCCTAAAAAACACTGAACTTTGCAGCTAACAATGAACTAAGAAGGCTCCTACACCCTGTCCCTGTCACACTACTCGTCTATCCTCTACACAACTGGCATCAAGAGCTAAGTTTAGTGCATTGTCAATGCCACCCCGAAGCGTGTAATACAATTTAAGTGAATGGAGTACTGACAGGCGGCAGCAAAAGCAGCATTAGGAGACGGGGACCCTGAGACGGAGCATGGACCGTATTGGTAAATGGAATCTAGAAATGGGTGTAGTGCATCATCAATGCCACCCAAAAGTGTACAATTTTAATGAATGGAGTACTGACAGGCAGCATCAGCAACAGCAGGAGGAGGAGGCAGTGGCCCTGAGATGGAGCTTGGACCGCATTGGTAACTGACATCTAGAGCTGGGTGTAGTGTATCGCCAATGCCACCTCGAAGTGTGTAATACAATTTAGGTGAATGGAGTACTGACAGGTGGCAGCAACAGCAGCAGGAGGAGGTGGTGGGCCCTGAGACAGAGCATGGACCGCATTGGTAACTGAAATCTAGAGCTGGGTGTAGTGCATCGTCAATGCCACCCACCCAGAAATGTGTAATGCAAGTTAAGGGAATGGAGTACTGACAGGCTGCAGCAACAGCAGGAGGAGGAGGCGGTGGGCCCTGAGAAGGAGTGTAAACCGCATTGGTAACGGACATCTAGAGCTGGGTGTAGAGCATCGTCAATGCCACCGCGAAGTGTGTAATACAATTTATGTGAATGGAGTACTGACAGGTGGCAGCAACAGCAGCAGGGGGTGGCTGTGGGCCCCGAGATGGAGCATGAACCGCATTGGTAACTGGCATCTAGAGCTGGGTGTAGTGCATCATCAGTGCCACCCACCCAGATGTGTGTAATACAATTTTAATGAATGGAGTACTGACAGGCGGCAGCAATAGCAGGAGGCAGTGGGCCCTGAGAAGGAGCGTGGACTGCATTAGTAGCTGACATCTAGAGCTGGGTGTAGTGCATCGTCAATGCCACCCACCAAACAGTGTGTTATAAAATTTAAGTAAATGGAGTGCTGACAGGCGGCAGCAACAGCAGCAGGAGGAGGCGGTGGGTCCTGAGACAGAGCGAGGACCACATTGGTACTTGGCATCTGGAGCTGGGTGTAGTGCATCGTCAATGCCACCCACCCAGAAATGTGTAATGCAAATTAAAGAAAAGGAGTACTGACAGGCGGCAGCAACAGCAGCAGGAGGAGGCGGTGGGCCCTAAGAGGGAGCGGAAACCGCATTGGTAACTGACATCTAGAGCTGGGTGTAGTGCATCGTCAATGCCACCCCGAAGTGTGTAATACAATTTAGGTGAATGGAGTACTGACAGGCGGCAGCTAGTGTTGGTCGAATAGCTCACGATTCGATTCGACCGCTTTTCAGTCGAATAGTGCAAAATTATTCAGGGGGAACGAACATCGAATTCGAACTCCATTAAAGTCAATAGGGGAAAAATTTGGGTTGTTTTTCAGGACTGTGTAGAGCTTCTACAGCCTATAAATACATTTTAAAAGACATGTCAAGACTCCCCCAGCTCTGCACAACACTGTACAAGTAAAAAAAAAAAAAAAATAAGAAAGTTTTTTTGCTGTTGCTGGCAAGGCCATTTTATGGGGCGGTCAAGGGAACAAGCCGGATTTTATACCGGTCTCTGAGTAGAGGCCGAGAGGGCCATGAGGGGGTTCCTCTGGTTAGCCACCAGGTTTCACCGCTCCGTTACAAGCCATACACAGGCTTCAGAGTACAGGCAGAGGTCCCTGAAGGGGGTCTTTCAGTCAAAAAATTAGCCAGCTACACAGCTCTGTTATAAGTTACAACTGACAAGTGGCAGCAGCAGGAGGAGGAGGCGGTGGGCACTGAGACGGATCGGGGACCGCATTGGTAACTGGCATCTAGAGCTGGGTGTAGTGCATCATCAATGCCACCTAGATGTCTGTAATACCATATTTAGGAATGGAGTACTGACAGGTGGCAGCAGCAGCAGCAGGAGGAGGCGGTGGGCCCTGAGACGAATCCTGGACATCATTGGTAACTGGCATTCAGAGCTAAATACTGGGCAAGTGGCAGCAGTAACAGCATGAGGAGGAGGCGGCACATGAAAGGGAACAGGCTTGGCGGAATCAGTGGGGAAAGAAGACCCTGTTGAGCTTGAGTCTAGTCTGGCATCTAGAGCTGGGTACTGGGCAGTGGGCAGGTGGCAGCAATAACATCATAAGGAGGAGGTGGCAGGCCCTGAGACCCAATGTGCACAGCATTGTTAACTGCCATCTAAAGCTGGTACTGGCAGCAGCAACAGCAGGAGGAGGAGGCAGTGGGCCCTGAGACAGAGCAGGGAGGGCATTAGAGGTTGAGGCCATCATCCTTTATTGACAGTTTAGAAGGTGTAGCCATTGGGATGAATGAGATTCCCACTGTCCCTACAGTGGTGGTGGGCCCCATAGTAGGTAGGGACAGACTGGAATGTTGTTCATCCATTCATGTCTCCAATAGCTACAGCTTCAACACTGTCCATATAGGTGATGGCCTCAACCTCTAATGTCTCAGGGCCCACCACCTCCTCCTCATTGTGTTACTTCTGCCGCCTGCCCAGTACCCAGCTCTAGATGCCAGTTACCAATGAAGTCCATACTCCGTCTCAGAGCCCACTGCCTCCTCCTCCTGCTGTAACTGCCGCTGCCACTTGCCCAGTACCAAATTCTAGATGCCAGATACTAATGCCGTATACACTCCGTCTTAGAGCCCACCGCCTTCTCCTTCTGCTGTAACCGATGCTGCCACCTGCCCAGTACCCGACTGTAGATGCCAAATTCTAATGCCGTCCTCAGTCCGTCTCAGGGCCCACCGCCTCCTCCTTCTGCTGTAACTGATGCTGCCGCCTGCCCAGTACCCGACTGTAGATGCCAGATACTAATGCCGTCCACACTCTCAGAGGCCACGGCCTCCTCTTCCTGCTGTAACTGATGACAATGATAATTTATGATATCTCTTGCAAACTATCAAAAAAAAACTGAAAAATTTCTGTATTTCTGTAAAATAAATACAAATATTTAATTCTGATACCACTTGCTAGCTATCAAAAAAGCCACAAACATGTCTGTATTTCTGTAAAAAAAAATACATATAATTCTGATACCACTTGCAATCTATCAAAATAAACAGAAAAAAATCTGTATTTCTGTAAAAAAAATACAGATATTTAATTCTGATACCACTTGCTATCTATCAAAAAAGCTATAAACATTTCTGTATTTCTGTAAAAAAAAATACAGATATTTAATTCTGATACCACTTGCTATCTATCAAAAAAGCCATAAAAATTTCTTGTATTTCTGTAAAAAAAAATACAGATATTTAATTCTGATACCACTTGCTATCTATCAAAAAAGCCATAAAAATTTCTGTAAAACAAATACAGATATTTCATTTTGAACCTTCTTGCTATCTATCAAAAAAGCCATACAAACTTCTGTATTTCTGTAAAAAAATACAGATCTTTATTTTTGACACCACTTGCTATCTATCCTAAAGGACAGAAAAATTATGTATTTCTCTACTAAATTTACAAATATTTAATTATTAATCACAGCCCTGTTACAAGTGATATAGGCCTGAAAGTAGATAGAGGCAGAGGGCCCTGATGGGGATGCTCGGTAAAAAAAAAATAGCCAGTTACACAGCTACATTGCAAGTTATAGGCCTCAGAGACAGAGTAGAGGTAGAGGGCCACTAGGGGGAGGAGTAGAAGGAGATGCCGAAGGCTGTGAACGTGCTCTTCCCATCAAGGTGTCAGCAGGCCGTGCAGCAGTTGATGACTAATCAGTACACTCTGCAGAGGGGATGTTGAAGTCATTGCCGATCCAAGCCTTATTCATTTTAATAAAAGTGATTCGGTTGACATGTTCTGTGGAGAGCCGAATCTGTAAGTCATTACTCCCCCAGCTGCACCGAACGCTCTTTCAGATAACACACTTGCGGCTGGGCAGGCAAGGATCTGAATGGCATGTTCTGCCATCTCCGGCCACTGCTCAAGCTTGGATACCCGGTAGCCCAGTGGGTCCTGGCTTTGCAGGTTGCAGATGTCCCATGTAGAGTTCAGGCATTCCTGCACCATGACCACCATCACCATGAGTACCACTGCTGAGTGTCATTGGCAATTGCTGCACGACTGGCAGCTTGCTTCCGCTGAAAAAAAGCCTGCATAGTTTGGCTTAGACAACCTCTACCGCTGCTGCCACCCATGCCGCTTCAGGCAGTTGTTTGGCTGGCTGTGCGCTTTGGAGTGTAATGTCACCCTCATCTTCCTCCCCAAATTCCTTCCCCTCCTCTTCAATCGCCACTTTCCATCAGGCCACACAGGGTATTATCAAGCAGAAAGATGATAGGTATGACATCGTTCCAGCCTGACCGCTTCCGACCCACAACGTTTGTGGCCTGCTCAAAGAGGCCCAGTACCTTGCACAGCTTCTCCATCTTCAGCCACTGGTCACTGGTAAAATAGGTTAGTTGTGTGGCTGTACCAAGGGTCCCGCTGCCTCCATGCACCACGCTGACCAAGTAATGGCGGATGGCTAGCTTTTGCTCACACCAATCAATGAAGAGTTCCATCAATTGTCCTACTCAATTTTTTTTTTGAGTAGGACAGAATTTTTTTCTTCAGCAAACTGGCTATTTTTGGATAAATAGCAAGAGGTATCAGACTGAAATATCTGTATTTTTTTTAGAGTAGGACAGAAAATGTTTCTTCAGCAAACTGGCTGTTTTTGGTAAATAGCAAGAGGTATAGGACTAAAATATATGTATTTTTTAGAGTAGGACAGAAATTTTTTCTTTAACAAACTGGCTTTTTTTTGGTTAAAAGCAAGAGCTATCAGACTGAAATATCTATTTTTTTTTTTTTAGAGTAGCACAGAAATTTTTCTGCAGCAAACGTTCTTTTTTTTTGGGGGGGGGGGGGGGTAAATAGAAAGAGGTATAAGACTGAAATATCTGAAAAGAAATATCTAAAGAAATTTTTTCTTCAGCAAACTGTCTTTTTTTGGATAATAGCAAGAGTATAGATGAGCGAATCGAAGCTGACGAAGTGGAATATGATCAGAATTTCAGAAAAAAATCGATTCTCAACGTATCCGAATTTCCTCACGATTCTTTTAAACGAATGGCTATTTTTTTCTAAAATGGCGGCTACACATGTGAAGACATGGGGCAAGGAATTCTGGGAAGGCGGGATGACCCATAATGCCATGCATGCAACCAATTAGCAGCCAGCCAGCCCTGTGATGTCCCCCCCTTTAAATAGCCTCAGCCATCTTGGATTAGGACATTTTACAGCGTTTTGAGTTCAGGGAGAGACGTGTGCAGGTGCTAGGGAGAGTGATAGGAGAAACCTGATTGTGTTAAAAAAATAAAAAAAACGATTTATAAGTGTAGGGAAAGGATAGGGAGGAATCATTTCACAGCATCTTAGTGCAGGGAGAGATGTCAGAAGGTGCTAGATACAGTGCTAGTAAAGCAATTTACAAGTGCAGGGAAAGATTATTTGGGGATCCAAATAGCCATTATACAGCTCTGTCATTCCAGCAATTTATATATCCAGAAAAATATACACGCACTTCACTGTTGCAGTTATTTGTGGTGAAAGCATTTATTGACGTGTTTCAGTACAAAAACACAAATATATTCTCAGTTCACTTCTGTAGTTATATGGTAGTGGTGAAAGCATTTAGTGACGTATTTCAGTACAAAAAGAAAAATATATACTCAGTTCACTGTTGCAGTTATTTGTGGTAAAAGCGTTTAGTGGCCTATTTCTGTACAAAAAGAAAAATATATTCATCACTTTTAGGTGTGTTTTGATTTGCTTTAAATTTAGTTCAAGTAAAAGCATGTCAGACAGAGAAGTGGCAGGCCATGCACAGAAGAGTGGCAGAGGCCTAAATGTTTCTGGCGCAGGCAGAGGTCGCAGCAGAGTAAGGGGGCGTGTCAGCAGGAGTCGCAGCGAGAGGCCTGAGCTCCTGGTGTCATCTAGCGGTCGTGTCTTGACCAGCAACCCAGCTATTCTTGATTGCTTAATTCGGTGGTCCACTTCATCACAAGTGACATTAGACACCAGCCAACAGTTGTGGGTTCGTCAGACACAACAAGTCCTCAGGTTGTCTCTGTCCTTTGCTGTTCCCTCAGCCACAGAAGTATTGTATGCTGTATGCTCCATTATACAGCGAGGACGAGCTAGTAGAGAACAGTCAGCAGCTACTGCCCAGCCAAAATCTGGGGGAGACATCCGCCGCTTTCTCCGCTAGGCGGGCAAGTAGTGATGAGGAGAGTGGCGTGGAAGGTGGTGGTGCAAGCGGTCAGGCTCCTGACCCAGAGACCGCTGAGGATGACATCAGTGACGTGCATACACTACTCGATGATGATGAAGCCGATCGCACTTGGGAGCCGGGTGAAGAAGGGGCTTCATCATCATCAGGAGAAGAGGGTGGCGACTTGCTCGTGAGGCAGCGGCTGAGCCAGCAGGGTGGTAGCATGGGTTCACAGAGGCAGCGGTGGTAGCAGTCAGTCAGTGCGTCACCATAAAGTGGCCTGGGAGAACCGTGGCTCTGATGTGGTGGTCCAGCCTGCCGCAGCAACCGCTGCATCACCCAGTGGCATGCACCGGCTTTTAGGCAGAAATGGCTCCACCACCTCAGCCAAAGGGAGCTGTATGTCATTTCCATCTTCTGCTGGTCCAGATGCTCCTGCTCCTCCTCGTCAGTCATTCCGTCAGCAATCAATCACCGAAGCGATTGCGAAGAGACAACAGTACGCGTGCACTCATCCAACAGTGCAGAAGCTGAATGTGCTCATGTCCAAGTTGCTTGTGCTGCAGTCCCTCCCTTTCCAAGTGGTGGACTCTGCACCTTTCAGAGAACTGATGGCTTGTGCCAAGCCAAGGTGGAGAGTCCCAAGCCGTCATTTCTTTGCAAAAAAGGCAGTACCAGCCTTGCACAAATATGTAGAACAGAAGGTGGGCCAGTCCTTGAGCCTGTCAGTGTCTGCCAAAGTGCACAGCAGTGCCGACGTGTGGAGCTGTAACTACGGTCAGGAACAATACATGTCCTTTATGGCCCACTGGGTGAATGTGATTCCTGCACAGCCACACCAGCAACTTGGCCAGGTGACACTGCTTCCACCTTAGGTTCTCACGCCGCTGGTCCTGCGACAACGTCCGCCTCTGCCTCCTCATCCTCCACCGTGTCCTCAGCCTCCACTGCAGGGACAATTCACAGTGCCCCTCCAGTATACCACATGTGCACGGCACGGTGGTGTCACGCTGTTCTGCACCTGGTTTGCCTGGGGGAACGGAGTCACACAGGGGAGGAACTGCTTTCTCCGCGACAACTCAAAATCGGAACCATGGCGACCGACAACGGGAAGAACATTGTGTCTGTGCTGCATCTAGGAAGGCTGAGCCATGCACCCTGCATGGCACACGTGTTCAATCTGGTTGTCAAGCGGTTCCTGAAGTCTTCCACCCATCTGCAAGACATCATAAAAATGGCCAGGAAACTTTGCATGCACTTCAGCCACTCGTACACCGCAAATCACACCCTCCTTGAACTGCAGCGGCAGAACGGCATCCCCCAACATAGGCTGATATGTGACGTTTCCACCCGTTGGAATTCGACCCTCCGTATGTTGGACCGATTATACGAACGGAGAAATGCCATCAACGAATTCTTGATGATCCAAGCGGATAGGAGTACTCCCATGTGTAACTTTGATGTCAGCCAGTGGCAGCTCATGCGTGACAGCTGCCGTTTTCTCAGGCCCTTTGAGGAGGCCACGTTATTTGTCAGTCGCCAGGACTACGGGATGAACAACGTCATTACACTACTTCATGTCCTGGAACAGATGCTGGTAAATCTGGCTGGTCAGGGGACTGGAGACGTGGCGCCTAGATCTTACGGCCACATGAGCCCTGTGGGGGCTGAACTGGAGGAGGAGGACATTGGATCAAAGGCAATGTATAGCGAAATGGGTGGTTTTTCTACTCAGGTGACAGGACACGAGGAGCAGGAGCAGCCAGAGGAGCAAGAGGGAGATGAGGAAGATGAGGCAGAGGACCTAGACACATCGTGGCAGTATGCAGTAGAGATGGAAGCAGGGAGTCCCTCCGAGTCGCTTGCAGAAATGGCCCGCTGCATGCTCACTTGCGCAGTGACAGCCGAATTGTCACCATTCGGCAGAGGGATGACTTCTGGCTTTCCACCTTGTTGGACCCTCGCTACCGGTCCAAAATGGGGGCATTTTTTACCCCCGCTGAGAGGGAGGACAAACTGAACTACTACAGGGACATCCTGTGTAGTCAGTTGGCCGCTGCCTATGTGGGCCATCGTCCATCCTCCCGCAGATCTAACTGGGGGGGCCCTCTGCACACACGTTCCACTGCCATGGCTGCTGTGGAGGGGTGGGGCGGCAGGAGCAGTACCAGCTCCATCAGCAGCAGCCTGAGTCGCTGATGAGCAGCTTTCTGCACCCGCATAGTGAAAAAACTACTGACCAGCAGCTAGACATAGAGCAGAACCTGAACCAGCAGGTGGTGGCATACCTAGAGTGCACCCTGCCAGTCATCATTGAAGATCAGCTGGACTACTGGGCAGCCAAACTGGATTTGTGGCCGCAACTGCCCAAGTATGCCCTGGAAAAGCTGTCCTGCCTGGCCAGTAGTGTGGCATCAGAGTGGGTGTTTAGTGTTTAGCGGGGCCCATAGTTACCCCAAGAAGAACTCGCCTGTCCACCCAAAATGTGGAGAGAGTGACCTTTGTCAAGATGAATCAGGCGTGGACCAGCCAGGATTTCCACCCACCAATGCCTGATGCATCTGATTAGATGATCCATGCCGCCTGATCCAAACCTTGACAAAAGAGACCGGTTTCTTCTGGCTACCTGCCTCAGCTACTACTCTGATTCTGCCACACGCCTGATGCCACACATCAGATGCCAAGTGCTCCTTCTTTCACCCACCTTCGTCAGCGGGTACTGGTATTGCCACCCACCACCCCAGTCTGTCACCGGGTCACTTTGTGGGCTCCTGATGCTGCTGCTGCCATCTCCACACTATGTCACCTTGCTGCTCTGTGGCCTCCTGATGCTGCCGCCACCTCCACACTATGTCCTTGTGCCACTCTGTGGCCTCCTGATGCTGCCGCCTCCTCCACACTCTGTCATTGTGCCACTCTGTGGTCTCCTGATGCTGTCACCACCTCAAAACTCTGTCATTGTGCCACTCTGTGGTCTCCTGATGCTGTCGCCACCTCCATACTCTGTCATTGTGCCACTCTGTGGTCTCCTGATGCTGTCGCCACCTCCAAACTCCGTCATTTTGCTACTCTGTAGCCTACTCATGCTGCCACCACCTCCACACTCTGTCATTGTGCCACTCTGTAGCCTCCTAAAGCTGTCACCAACTCCAGACTCTGCCATTGTGCCACTCTGTGGCCAGTTATCCAGTGGTAAATTTTCTGACACCTCCTGCTCCTAACCCAAAAGTAGGAAGGATCAAGAGGCCCCACTTTCACGGTTTGTATTCAGACTGAAAATCCTGATGCTGCTGCCACCTCCAGACTCTGTCATTGTGCCACTTTGTAGTCTCCTGATGCTGCCGCCACCTCCAGGTTCTGCCATTGTGCCACTATGTGGCCAGTTATCCCAGTGGTAAGTTTTCTGACACCACCTGCTCCTAACCGGAAAGTAGGAAGGATCAAGAGGCCCCACTTTCACGGTCTGTATTCAGACTGAAAATCAAGATCAAGCAAGCTTTTGCCCTTCTGCTTCATGTGAGGTTTCTGTCCTCCTTGAGCTTGCCTTAGGACACCTGCATTACCGTTTAATAGGTGTACCGCCCCAGTCAAACTCCCCACCTGTCACTGTCCTCACAGCGGGTCCCACCCGGCGTGCGCTGGTCGCTTGGAGCCAGAAGCGAGAGTCCCTCGATGCCACACATCAGATGCCAAGTGCTCCTTCTTTCATCCACCTTCGTCAGCGGGTACTGGTGTTGCCACCCACCTCCCCACACACTGCTGCCATCTCCACACTATGTCACTTTGCTACTCTGTGGTATCCTCCTGATGCTGCTGCCACCTCCAGACTCTGTGATTGTGCCACTTTGTAGCCTCCTGATGCTGTCGCCAACTCCACACTATGTCAATTTGCCACTCTGTGGCCTCTTGATGCTGCCGTCACCTCAAGACTCTGTCATTGTGCCACTCTGTGGCCTCCTGATTCTGCTGCCACCTCCACACTCTGTCATTGTGCCAATCTGTGGCCTCTGTCTGATGCTGCTGCCTCCACCTCCAGACTCTGTCATTGTGCCAATCTGTGGCCTCTGTCTGATGTGCTGCTGCCTCCACCTCCAGACTCTGTCATTGTGCCAATCTGTGGCCTCTGTCTGATGCTGCTGCCTCCACCTCCAGACTCTGTCATTGTGCCACTCTGTAGCCTCCTGATGCTGTTGCCACTCCAAACTTTGTCATTGTGCCACTCTGTCGCCTCCTCCTGATACTGCTGCTGCCGCCACCTCCAGACTCTGTCATTGTGCCACTCTGTGGCCTCCTGACGCTGCTGCCACCTCCACACTGTCATTGTGCCATTCTGTGGCCTCCTGATGCTGCCGCCACCTCCAGACTCTGTCATTGTGCCACTCTGTGGACTTCTCAAGCTGTTCTCCCACCCTCCCCACTCCATGACTGGGTCAGTATTTTGCGTTTTTGGCCTGGATGACATCACTATTTATTTGACCCTTTTTCTGATCTGTCAGAAGGAAGGAAAAAGGAGACGCACAAAGGATCCTGTGTGTGTAGCAGCTGTAAGGCCTGTATGGTCCCATCAGTATTGGCTTATGATTTGGTAGCCAAAAGCAGGAGTGGGTACAAAACACAGAAGACATGCAAATATTCCGTTCACGTGTCATCTCTGTTTTGGATCCACTCCATTTCTTTGGGATGTAGTTTCCTCCACATATCTGACAACATTTCAGATCTCACCAAATCCAGCAATTTGTTTGATAATGTATTATCCCCGGATACAACAGAATCCATTGATATTTTTTCCTTGTCCATACTTGGTATAAGTGAAATATTGGTGTCACCACGCATCATCAAATAGCCTTGCACATTTTTGCGCACCATAATCATCAGCTGTTCAAGAAAAGGCAATTGATTCTCATTAGGAGCATAGTAGGACACCAATTTCACTTTAGCGTCATTTAATGTTCAAACCAATATCAAGTATCGACCATCTTCATCCACCACCTTTCTATCCAATTGAAATGAAACTGTTTTCCTAAAGCCAATAAGCAGCCCTCTTCGCTTTACTGCTGTATTAGCTTTGAAAACAGTTGGGTAGGCCGCATGAAAATATTTTGGGAAGGAGGAAGTAGAGAAGTGTGTCTGTGTCCCCAGTAAACATATTACATCTGCTTTACATTGTACATTGTACAGTACATTAAGAAAGAGTATTGAAATTACCATTTTTCTATATTTTCCAAGCAATTCGTATATACCCTTTTCCTGTCACAAACATTTGTACAATATGCCGCTTGCCTTACACCGGAAACAAAAGGGAAAAGATACAGACTAAAACAGGGATGATACCGGACAGACAAAACACAAAACATTATGCAAAATATATATACCCAGGGTATGCTGAGTGGAGACCTGCTCTCACCCCGCATCCTCCCTTTCTGATAGTACAAAAATTATAATAAACAAGAGAAGACAGAATCTTTCCTGTCGCCCCAAAAATGTCGCCAGGCATATCCCCTAAATAAATGGCGGGGGATATCCCTGGGAACTTACAAAAGAGTGCAGTGACTTCTACACCAGGACCAAGGCACATTATTAAATACTAGATAACATCAAACCATTCTCTAAATATTCAGCTAACCATTTGGAGAAAATGATGCTCCTAGCAGATACATAATTAGTATCCCGAATAGGCTAATAGATTTATATCCAGATTTATCAGAACAATTATATCCATTAGAAAAGGGGCCTTCATACATTATTGACCAACATTATTTCCATAACCCCTAGGTAGAGCAGGAAGAGCAAAGAAAAGAGAGAGCACAAATTAATTAAGTATTCAAAGATTGCTCTGAGAGAGTCTCAAGCATTTAAGTGGATCTGTGACCTTACACTCCTTAGTCCTCTTTTGCTGGTGTATTTCAGATATTCCTGATATTAGAGGGTTAGGATTTTCTGCATGGCCTGATTTCTCATATTGATCACAGGCACAAAGTCCCATTTTCTGATTTCTGGCCTCCTCTAATGGAGAGATAGCTTGTAACTTGCCCCCATATGTAAATAACAATTTAAAGGGCCCCATCTATAGGGGATCTGCTGATTCTGTAGGATCTGATACACAGTATCGTTGCCGGAGCTAAGTCCATAAAAAGCAGGTAATTGGGACCTTGAAAAGTGAGGGGTTCCTTCTTTCTGGCTGCCTTCATTATCGCATCTTTGACATATTGGTAGTGCAACTTAACCACGATGTCCCTTGGTGGACCATCAGCTTTTGGTTTTACTAATGTGTGATGTACACGATCCAATTCTAGCTTTTCCACTGTTATCTCAGGACATATTTCACAAAAAATGGCAGTCACTGTTGTATTGAGATAGAATATGCTTTCTGGTAAGCCACGTATGCGAAGGTTAGAGCAGCACGCCCTTTTCTCATAATCCTCCATTTTATGATGTAAAAGCTGTACCTCCTGTTTCAAATACTCAATATCCTCTTCATGCCCCTCTAGGACAGTGGTAACATCATCTACTCTTAGCTCCCTTGTAAAGTGCTCTGTAATTTTCTTAGTAGTACTCTTCAATGCTGTATATAACATTAACTGAAATTTTTCCAAAAGGCTTTCTGAATCTGAAGGCTGTGATTGTACAACTGGTGTTGAAGGCAGGCTCCCTGTATACATCTCTCTTTCACTTGAGCACTCGCTCTTTTCCTGTGAATGGAGGAATCTGCCATCTTGGCTTTCCTGCATGCTGAGGCTGCCTGTGTTAACACACGCTGCTGCTGCCTCTTACCGGGAGTCGGCATCTGAGTTTTTCCAACCGCAAGCCTCCCTCTGTATTGCTCCTTGCTCAGGGAGCCTCCCGATGCTAGAACCACTGCCTGATGTGCACGCTTCAGCCCTGTTTGTCCCGGAGTAGAGTGGAGCAGGCTCAGGACTCTAACATCCGCCCGCCTGCTTCGCTTTTACAGCAGGACAGAAATTATTTCTTCACAAAATGGCTTTTTTTGGGTAAATAGCAAAAGGTATTAGACTCAAATATCTGTATTTTTTGAGTATGACAGAAATTTTTTCTTTACCAAACTGTCTTTTTTGGTAAATAGCAAGAGGTATCAGACAGAAATATCTGTATTTTTTTAAGAGTAGGACTGAAATTTTTCTTTACAAAACTGGATTTTTTTGGTAAATGATAATAGGTATGACTGAAATATTTTTATTTTTTAAAGAGTAGGACATTTTTTTCCAGCAAAATGGCTTTTTTTGGAAAATAGCAAGAGGTATCAGACTGAAATATCTGTATATTTTTTAGGGTAGGACAGAAATTTACTACTCTAAAAAAAAGATATTTCAGTCTTTGAAACCTGTTGCTATTTACCAAGAAAAGCCATTTGGCTGAAGAAAACATTTCTGTCCTACTCGAAAAAATACAGATATTTCAGTCTGATACCTCTTGCTATGTACCAAAAAGCCATTTTGCCGAAGAAAAAAATTCTGTCCTACTCTAAAAAAAATACAGATTTTTCAGTCTGATACCTCTTGCAATATATTAACCAAAAAAGCCATTTTGCTGAAGATATCTGTCCTACTCTAAAAAATAAAAATTTTTCAGTCTGATACCTCTTGCTATTTACCAAAAAAGCCAGTTTGGTAAAGAAAAATTTCTGTCCTACTCTAAAAAAATACAGATATTTCTGTCTGATACCTCTTGCTATGTACCAAAAAAGCCATTTTGCCGAAGAAAAAAATTCTGTCCTACT
>NC_092867.1:53405643-53467914 GCF_032062135.1 Pyxicephalus adspersus
AGAATCGCGGGGGCACGTGTGCAGGCTTTTTACTTTCAGTTTGGCTCAGGAATAGACACGCCCTGCAGCCAGCATCAAAGACACACACGATGCAGCCAGCATAAAGGACACACACGCAGGATCAGATATCTGGAGCTGTCTTATACACGGGTAAGTGTCTTATTTTAAATATTTTTTTAAAAATCGGGGGTGGCTTACTTAATGGGGATGTCCTAAAATCGGGGAAACACGGTACCAAAAAAGCCATTTAGCTGGAAAAAAAAATTCCGTCCTACTCTAAAAAAATACAGATATTTCAGTCTGATACTTCTTGCTATTTACCAAATAAAAAGCCAGTTTACTAAAGAAAAATGTGTCTGTCCTACTCTAAAAAAATACAAATATTTCAGTCTGATGCCTCTTGCTATTAACCAAAAAAAACCATTTTGCTGAAGAAAAAATTTCTGTCCTACTTTAAAAAAAAATACAGAAATTTCAGTGTTTGATTCCTCTTGCTATTTACCAAAAAAGCCATTTGTCTGAAGAAAGAAATTCTCTCCTACTCTAAAAATAATACAGATATTCAGTCTTTGATACCTTTTGCTATTAACCAACAAAAAAACAGGTTGCTGCATAAGAATTTCTGTCCTACTCTAAAAAAATACAGATATTTTAGTCTGATACCTCTTGTTATTAACAAAAAAAAAGCCAGTTTGCTGAAAAATAAAAATTCTATCATAATCTAAAAAAGTACAGATATTTCATTATTTAGTAAGTAACAAAAGGTATCAGAGATATCAGTATTTTGTGGGACAGAAATCTTTTTTTTCAGCAACGTTTTGGTAAGTAGCAAAAGGTATCAGACTGAATATCTGTATTTTTTTAAAGAGTAGGATAGACATTTTTTCTTCAGCTAAATGTTTTTTTTTTTGTAAATAACAAGAGGTATCAGACTGAAATATCTGTATTTATTTTATAGTAAGACAGAAATTTTTTCCTCAGCCAAATGGCTTTTTTTGGTAAATAGCAAGAGGTATCAAACACTGAGATATCTGTATTTTTTTTAGAGTAGGACAGAATTTTTTCTTCAGCCAAATGTTTTTTTTTTAGTAAATAGCAAGAAGTATCAGAGTGAGATATCTGTATTTATTTTAGAGTAGGACAGACATTTTTTCTTCAGCCAAATGGCTTTTTGGGGTAAATAGCAATTGGTATCAAAGACTGAAATATCTGTATTTTCTTTAGAGTAGGACAGCATTTTTTTCTTCAGCAAAATGGCTTTTTTTGGTACTTTGGTTTTTTTTTTTAGTAGGACAGACATTTTTCTGCAGCAAACGGTCTTCTTCTTTGCTCAATGGGACGAGGTAGCATTAAAAATTGCAATATCTGTATATATAGAGATATACAGAATGTTCCTAACTAATGTTGTTGTTCGAATTTGGGTTGTCGAACATTAGGACGACCCAAATTCGAACAACAACACTAATATATGGCCGTTCGAATTCGGGTCGACTCGACCTGAATTTTGTTGGATTCACGTCCCGAATTCGGCCCTCCCACAATGCCTAGGGAGCTCCCCCATAATGCCTAGGGCCCTCCAATAACAGCAGGGATGCTCTCCTCCATGTTTGTTGTGGCAGGCAGCTGATTGGCTGTCTGTCACTGCATGCCACACAGGCAGCCATTGGCCTATATAAAGCCAGGGCATGCCTGCATGTACCACTCCTGACAGAGACTTGGTGATAGCATCACAACCTTTCTGTGCTGCTTGGCTTGCTTTCTTTGTCAAAGTAAAAAAAAAGTGCTTTACTTTGTTAGACTGTGTCACACTCACACTATTAGTCAGATAGATTGTTGGATTGTACTGTATCAGTGCAGTCCTGAAATCTACTGTACTCAGATAGGTAGAGTGTTTCACTGTTAGCTAGAAAGATAGCTAGATAGCTAGATAGATAGATAGATAGATAGATAGATAGATAGATAGATAGATAGATAGATATATAGATAGATAGTCAGTCAGTGTGTTACATACACGCAGCCAGAGGCAGGGTCCCCTCGCTGACTGCGTGCACAGTATAACACTTGTACTGAGAGACAGACACACAGACGCAGTATATAGTTTGTATACTGTGCTGCATATTACAAGCGTCACCACTGAAGCAAAGTGCTGCATACAACACACAGCGCACTTGCATTTTTTGTGTCAACCCCCCCAATAAAAAAATCCACTTACTGTACAAATTTCAACTTTGTGAACCATATTAGCTACAAAGTATTTTGTGTGTCAAGCCACACAAAACATTTCTACAATGTCTGGCCAAAGAGGCAGCTTTGGCAGGGGTGGCAACCAAATCAGTATGAGTTTGCTTTTAGCTGCAGACCCAAGAACAAGAAGCACTGCTGTTGGTGGTGGGCGTCCATTATTACCACACCATGAACAAGAGGTAGTAGAGTACATGACCCACCCTGGGTCAAGTGATTGTACCCCCTCTTCATCTCAGTCCCAGACACAGGCCTTACAGGTGTCCCAAACAGTCCAAATACACCTGTTCCTCCTAGTTCCTCATCAGCGGCTGGAAAGTCACATGTACGGCAGTATGTAGAGGAGGCCCACCGAGGGGTTGGAGAGGCGGAGCTACAAGCATTTCTTCAAGATGCCCAGTTGTTTCAGTCATCTGACGAAGAGAATCAGTTCACAGGGTTTCCTCCCAGTTACTTTTCACCAGAACACTCTGAGCCAGACGAGCCAATTTAAACTGGCTCCGAAAAGCCGCTGCTTCCTTTCGGCACAAACCGGGGAACTGTCTCTTCTGATGATGATGATGATGATGTCCTTGATCCGACATGGGGCGAACAAAGAGATCATCATAGGCAGGAAAAGGAGGAGGAGGTTGCAGAGCGTTGCGGAGAGGGAGGAAGAGGGTAAAAGCTGCCCATACTCTGCAGTCTTCACGTACCAGTGAGGCAAGTCATAGTGGTCCATCTTTAGAAGCTGTCACCACAGCTATGCCTCAACAACCGTGGACCGCCACCATGAGCACCAGCTCAAGATCACCTTTCGGCCCAGTTAGATGTTCGCCCGTGAGGGCATTTTTTAATGGCCATAGCGATGACAACACTATGGTCATCTGCAAACTGTGTGCTCAACACTTGAAATGAGGCAAAAACCCAAACAAACTTGGAACAAGTTGCATGAGCACACATTTATTAAGCCACCACTCGCTAACCTGGCGGGAACACCTGGTCAAAGCACAGAGCTGTGTGCGACTACCTCCGCCCAAGAAGCTCAAATTGCTAGATCTTCCTCCTCTGCCTTTCCTCCTTCTGCCACCAAAGTTACCCGTGCTGCTGCCAGCAATTTGAGTGGGGCATGTAGCCGAGCATTACCTTTTTCAGGCTCCACTAGCGGTGAGCAGGAGCTCCAACGCAGATTGGCTGCTGTTTGTCGCATTGCTAGCAGTTAAGACCAGGCATCATTGCCATCCCCCTCAACTTCTACCCCATCGTCCAATCTTTCTGTGGTTAGCATTAGCAGCATCCAACCTTCCATCCCCCAGATACTGGAGCCCAAGAGGAAATATGGCCAAAATGACCCCAAAACAAAGCTAATCAATGCGGCAATTGCACAGCTGATTGTGTTAGAGCTCCTCCCTTACTGGCTGGTGGATTCCAATGTGTTCCGTTACGCATTTCTCTCCGCGAACCCACAGTACATTATGCCTAAGCGACAGTATTTTGCAGAAAAAAGTGTTCCTGCTTTGCATGAACACGTGCAGAGCAATGTTTCCATGTCCCTGCAGCACTCAGTTTGCAGTTTCTGGCAAGGTGCACCTGACAACCGACAGTTGGTTGAGCAAGCATGGAGTGGGAAGATATATTTCGTATACAGCTCACTGGGTAACTTTGGTGGCAGCAGGGGAAGATGCAGCTGCAGCAAGGCCTGCATACCTACCTCCGCCCGGAGCACATCGCCATGCAATCTCCTCCTCAACCACTACCACCTCCTCCTTTGACTCTTGTGCCTCGACCTCTTCCTCCAGGGACACTTTGCCTTGGAGACCCAGCACCTCCCATACAGCAGCATCTGTTCACCGCCAGCAACAACCTGCAGTTTGCTATTTCGGTGCACAATTCAGATGTTGCCACGCAGCCCTGAGATTGAGAAGCCTGGGTTCCCTCAGCCACACAGGCGCAGCCATTCTAAGTGCCTTGCGGGAGCTGGAGGACAAATGGCTAACTCCCAACAGACTTCAGCCAGGCAAGGTCGTGTGTGACAATGGGGGCAATCTGCTGGCAGCCCTGCGTTGTGGGAAACTCACACATACCCAGTACCAAACTCTAGATGAAAGATACTAATGCCGTCCACGCTCTGTCTCAGAGCCCACCGCCTCCTCCTGCTGTAACTGATGCTGCCGCCTGCCCAGTACCCAACGCTAGATGCAAAATACTAATGCTGTCCACGCTCCAGCCTGCCCAGTACCCAACGCTAGATGCAAAATACTAATGCTGTCCACGCTCCATCTCAGAGCCCACCGCCTCCTCCTGCTGTAACTGATGCTGCCACCTGCCCAGTACCCGACTCTAGATGCAAAATACTAATGCCGTCCACACTCCATCTCAGAGCCCACTGCCTCCTCCTCCTGCTGTTACTGCTTCTGCCTTCCCAGTACCCAGCTATAGATGCTGCCACTTACAAATGCTGTCCACACTCCGTCTCAGGGCCTAACGGCTCTTCCTCATGCTGTTTTGGCTGCTGCCTGCACAGTATCCGGTACCCAGCTGTAGATGCCAGTTAACAATGCTGCCCATGCCACATTTTACAAAGTTACAGCTAGCAGATAGGAAAAGGCAATCCCCTACACAGCAATGTCTCCTCCAGTATCTACAGCTTCTGTCCATAAAGGTGATGGCCTCAATCTTTAATGCCGTCCTTGATCCGTTACAGGGCTTACCTCCTCCTCCTCATGCTGGTACTGCTGCTGTCTGCCCAATACTCAGCTCTAGATGCCAGTTACAAATGCTGTCCACACTCCCTCCCAGGACCCACCACCTCTTCCTCCTGCTGTTACTGCTGCTGCCTGTCTAGTACCCAGCTATAGATGCTGCCACTTACAAATGCTGTCCACACTCCGTCTCAGGGCCTAACGGCTCCTCCTCCCAGTACCCAGCTCTAGATGACAGTTAACAATGCCATCCACACCTCCCAGAGCCTGCCGCCTCCTCCTCCTGCTGTTACTGCTGCTGCCTGCCCAGTAACCAAATCTGGATGCCAGTTACTAATGTCGTCCACACATCGTCTTAGGGCCCACCTACTTCTACTCATGCTGTTACTGCTGCTGCCTGCTCAATACCCAACTCTAGATGCCAATTACTAATGTAGTCCACAATCCGTCTCAAGGCTAAATGCTTCCTCCTCATGCTGTTACTGCTGCTGCCTGCTAAGTACCCAACTCTAGATGCCAGTTCCTAATGCCGTCCACACTTCGTCTCAGGGCCCACCACCTCCTCCTTCTGCTGTTACTGATGCTACCGTCTGCCCAGTACCCAGTACCCAACTGTGGATGCCAGTTAACAATACTATCCATGCCGCATTTTACAAAGTTATAGCTAGCAGTTAGGAAAAGGCAGTCCCCTATACAGCAATGTCAACAGCTTCTACACTGTCAATATAGGTGATGCCGTCCTTGCTCCGTCTCAGGGCCTACCGCCTCCTGCTCCCAGTACCCAGCTCTAGATGCCAGTTATCAATACCATCCACACCTCTCAGGGCCCACTGCCTACTCTTCCTGCTGCCGCATGACCACTGCCCAGTACCCAGCTCTAGATGCCAGACTAGACTCAAGCGCAACAGGGTCTTCTTTCCCCGCTGATTCCGCCAAGCCCGTTCCCTTTGCTGTGCTTTCACTAGATAGCAGGCCCTGAGTGTGGGCGGCGTTAGTAATTGGCATCTAGAGCTTGGTGTAGTGTATCCACAAAGTGTGTAATGCAAGTGTGTAATCTGAAATTTGTGATTGAATGTAGAAGGCCACATCTTCTGCTTCATCCATCGATATCTGAATTTTTGTGTATGTTACCCCGGACCTGGAAGTGGGACAGCAGTCCCTCTGTATATGTCGGGGATGAGATGGGAGACACCGGTATGTGTAACAGGAACTGAGAGGTCCTGGATGACCACATTGAGCCATTAAGTTATTCAGCTCAGCAGACGCCTGGAGACTTCTCTACAATAAGTATGTGGCCGTCCTGGGAGACTCCATTCAAAGCTCCGTCAACGATCTTATGAAAAGAATGCCAAATGATGAGTTTCGGACTGAGAACCAGCTGAAAGGGAAGGGTGAGATGTAGATTGCAAACAACACATTGAGGGATCTCTGGGTGAAATGCACAATGGCATAATTTACCGCGAAGTGCGTCATTACAGAACTGACCACCACCTTGTACTGTTCTATTTCCTGACCCGTGTTTCTTCGAAGTACATAGAGAGTGTGCTTACCGACTTGGAACATGGACCTCAGCCCGACATTGTCATCATCAACTCGAGTATATAGAATGGTATCAAGTATCATGAGCAATTGCTGCAAATGTACAAAACCAACCTAGACCACCTATTTATTCAGCTCACCGAGGTGCTGAGCCTCAAATGTCTGGTGATATGCAACATGGCCATGCCTGTTGGATTCAAAGCTGGTGAAGTGCTAGAGTACCCAATTCCTAATGTGCGCTGGGACCTCATAGAATGTAATTTCTACAGCGCCACTCCGGCAGATTTGGACTATTTTGATGTGATTGACATGCACTTCCACTTCCGCTTCGAGCTGCAGGATCTTCAAACTTGCTTAGTTTCAGGGCCCACTGCCTCCTTTTCCTGCTGGTGCTGCTGCCACCTGTCAGTACTCTATTCCTAAAAATGGTATTACAGACATCTAGGTGGCATTGATGATGCACTACACCCAGCTCTAGATGCCAGTTACCAATGCGGTCCCTGCTCCATCTCAATGCCCACCGCCACCTCCTCCTGCTGCTGCCACCTGTCAGTTGTAACTTATAACAGAGCTGTGTAGTTGGCTAATTTTTTGACTGAAAGACCCCCCTTAGGGACCTCTGCCTGTACTCTGAAGCCTGTGTATGGCTTGTAACGGAGTGGTGAAACCTGGTGGCTAATTTTTGGACCGGAGGAACCCCCTCCTGGCTCTCTCTGCCTCTACTCGGAGGCCAGTAAAAAATCCGGCATGTTCCCTTGACCGTCCTATAAAATGACCTTTGCCAGCAACATAAAAAAGCCTTCCTTATATTTTTTTTACTTGTACAGTGTTGTATGGAGCTGGGGGAGTCTTGACATGTCTTTTTAAATGTATTTATAGGCTGTAGAAGCTCTACACAGTCATTAAAAACAACCCAAATTTTTCCCCTATTGACTTTAATGGAGTTCGAATTCGACGTTCATTCACCCAAATAGTTTTGTACTATTCGACTCAATAGCGGTCAAATGGAATAGTGAGCTATTCGACTAGCACTACTCCTAACCTGTCCCTGTCACAACCCATGTCTCTCCCTCTCCCTGCTTCTATCCTTTACCCAGAACTCAAGATGGAGTTACTAACACCTCTCTCCTTTCTTGTATATATGCCTCTGCTCTGATATCTCCTGATAGGGCTGCTGGGCCTTGCTGTGCATCCTGGAAGCAAATTATTCTATCCCAGCTGCGCCATTTTCCCCAGAAATAATCGCTCTTCCCCCCACTCTGCTTTTTCCTTC
Organism: Pyxicephalus adspersus; assembly: GCF_032062135.1. Classification (NCBI taxonomy): domain Eukaryota; kingdom Metazoa; phylum Chordata; class Amphibia; order Anura; family Pyxicephalidae; genus Pyxicephalus; species Pyxicephalus adspersus. Next base: position 53,413,378 of record NC_092867.1, read on the forward strand.
GTTTGTTTGGCGAAAACACAACCTCATGGCGAATCACAAGGCCGTTCTTGCTTAAGTGTTCGGTAAGCAAGAAAGGCCCGATTCACCATGCGATCGAACTTACAAATCTCGCTCGCTCATCCCTACTTACACATCTATATATACTCATGTATGTTCATTAATAACATGACTATAAACATGACTATTTTGTTGTTCTGTTGTTCATAACAGAACAACAACAAAAATTTTGCCAGTATGGCAACTACACATAACCTTCTCTGGCTAACAGACACAGAACAGCCTTATGCTGCCAAAGTATTCAAAGTGAGAGGTGCAATGTTTGCCATACAGGCTATGTCTCATCCAAAGTATTGCCATTGCACACACAGGTATATGCCATGCACCCCAGACATATCAGGCCTCAACACTGGTTCCAGGTTGGAGCACTGATCGTAAGCAGGCTAGGAGTTTTATGCTCCACTTCATTAGCAGACCTACTTCAGTGATTCTTTAGGTTTTCAGCCCTAAAACTCTTAAAAAATACAGGGAAATCTGGAACAAATGTACCTCCCATCTTCTACCAAACTATGTATATATATAAATATATATATATATATATATTTATTTTTCAAATATAAACCAAGATACTGGCTTTTATCTGGGAAACAGGAAACTACATTGAATTGAGTAAAACCTAAAGCTGCATACACACGTGCAATTATTGTTGCATTATCGTGAAAGATCCTTTCCAGTGACTAAGGATCCATGAACGAGTGCTGTACATACAGCACCCTTCTGCTCTATTAAGAGGGGAGGGGGAGAACGACCAAGCGACACCCGGCTGCGCGCTCCTCCCCTTCCCTTGCATTAAGATCGTTCATCGTTCATGGATCAGCCAGGACAGTTGTTCAGATGATGGACGACGAGCACTGTACACACGCCAGATTCTCATCTGATATTGGCCCTGAGACGATTATCGGACTAGAACCATTGGACGTGTGTACGTAGCTTTAGGCACAAAAATGCAGCTTAAATAGGTGGCTAGAATAAAAACAACCTCTATTGTTCTCCTTCTTTAGAAAACCCATGGTGATATTTGACATCAGCGTCATGAGTGCACATCATATTACATCCCAGAAAGAGCTTAAGGATTTGTTCAAGTAATTTTTAAAGAAACCTGATAGTAAACATTGGTGGGCCATTGGGAAGAATATCACCCTTACAGATAGCCAAAAAGATTATTAGCGTCACTTTATTTGACCTGATAGTTACAAAAAGTTCATTGCTCAAGGAACCCCTAGCAACCTCCGTATGAATCCTAGGATTCCACAGAACCCCAATTGAAAAACATGGTTATAGTGGGTAGGCAGCGCAGTTTTTTTAAATGGGATGCCTTATCGCAATGTCCCTTAATGTATGCAAAACTAAGATTTAATACAATGCAAAGGTAAGAAGTATCCACGTCACAACCCAATGTCCTGCACCACACCTGTACTATTTATTTCTAAAATGGACAAGTGCTTGCAGTACTGGAAGTGCTTCCAGTCCAATGAATGTCAATATCATAGTATGCCTGTCATTCCGAACATATTCGGAACATTCTCAGGGTATGAAATCAGTGGTTGTATGGGTGGTGGTGTCATTTACAATCTTTGCAGGAATCATTGCCCTGCTGAAAAAACCCTCCACTGGGACTGGCAGTGTTCACCATCATCAATGGCTCCATAGCCTATAATAGTTGTTAAACACTCATAAACAAGAGATCAAGGTGTCACTGGAGGTATGAGGGGGCACTTATTAGTGGGTATGGATTACAGCCATATATGGTTCAGTGTAGCAATAAAAAGGTGTTAAGCAGTGGAGAACAGTTAAAATATTACAGTTAGAATAAAAGAAAAAAAAAAACAATACAAAACAATCCTGCATTTGGCCTTTGTAATGCTCTGTCTTTTGTATAACTGACTTATTATTTATTGCTAAATGACAGGTGCACTTTAATCCTTTTGTTTTGTATTTATATCTTTACTTATCTACAGTATATGAGAGGGCAAAGGTTAACCCATTAGTGTACTGCCAGGTGGTTGAACAGGAAATTGGAGATATTTTGTCCTAAGGGGCATAGGAGCCACCATCAGAGAAACAATTAGGAGTCGCAATTGTTCTTGTTCCCAGGCCTGTTCAGATTACATCCTCTCAGGGTCTACCATGTAAACAAAGAAAGGTTCTTGTATACGTCACTGCTTTAGGAGAAGGACAACTTTTTTTATTGTCAGGCACACATAAGATTGTCTTAAAAGGCAACGACCTATATAGCCCCTGTCCAGTGAACCCAAAGATTAAGACTGCATACACCTGTGCAATAATTATCGTTGGGATTGAACGACTAACATTAATGATAATCGTTAACAAAAAAAGTGCACAACAACGCCGATGAACGAGGATTGTCGCCGGAAACAAACGACCGCCCAGGCGGATCTGATTGGGCGACGATTGTTCGCAATCTATTATGTGTGCGGTCATTCAATGATCGTGTATGGTTCTACAGTACACTTTCTCCTTTACATGTCACTTCCTGCATCTTTCAAACTATCGTATCTAGCGTGTGTACATTATTGGTGGATTATATTTGAACGATCGTATCCTCACAGCATGTACAGTATTGTGCACAATATGAACGTTCAAAATAATCGTGCATAATCATTGATCTGTCGTTAGTCATTCATGCTTCACAGACAATTATTGCACGTGTGTGCCTAGTTTAACATGCTTACCCTCAGACTATTGACTGTGAGGCCCTGCCCAACATTTGCTTGTAAATACACCATACTTGGTGGTGGTGGTGCTGGTGGGAGGGGTAAGGGGTCTTACCCCCAGATCAATCATTCTAACAACTGTCCTCCAATAAGGTTCTTTTTATGTTTAACAAATAATATTTTTTTTACTTTCAAAAAGTCCCCTTTATATGCATAACACCTAAAAGTCCAGAGACAGCTGATGGACATTTCTTCAGTATTAGCAGATTTAGAGGTGCCAAATAAATGTATGTTAGGGGGAGGAAGGGGGCCAAAGAAGATCGGAGAGCACAGATATGAGACTTTCCTAGAGGGCTTTAGGTGCAAGAAGGAGTGCTAGAGAATTGTCTACTTCTGTTGTGTTCGAATTACTTTGCAGATTTAGAAGTACATACAACTGAATACAAATATTTTATTTGTACCATGCATATATGGAAGCTTTACTTAAATGCTGGGTGCAGTGATATCATTGGTTTTGCAAAGCACTCCTCTTGAACAGCTCATTTCTGAACAGAACACTGGAGAGTCCCTCCAGTCTCTAAAAATGTGTATGGAACCATACTGAACAAGGATGAGTTATTTATCACTTTTATAAACCAAGCTTTATCTCCCAAACTCAACAGGTTGTACATTAAGTAAAAGTTGATAAGAATAGCATAGCAATCATTTTGAGCTTTGTTTATAAAGTAGTAAATCTGACATTCACTGACACATTCCCTGGTGGAGAATCTCCCAGATTCATGTGGCAGTAATTGATTACTTTCTAAAAATCCTAATGTTGTATTATACATTCCAGGACAAGGTTAGTCTGTAACATGGCAAAGAGTCTTTCTATATGACACTGATAGTATACTTTTACACAGAATGGAAAGGCAAGATTCTTTATTTCAGGTCAGCGCAGTAGACATTAGATGTCCAATCCACAGAACATCAGAACATCATACATATATCAAAATATACTCTATCTTCTTTCATCTTCTGGCCACATCACCCGATCTTGCACTGCACAGGCGTGAGATAGGGTGACATAGCCTGCTATAAAGTGGAAAAAGATGACGATCTTAAGCATGTGCAATGAGATTGGCATCTCTTTCCTCTCATTGTAAGAAAATGCCCCTGCTGAGCATGCCCGGGGTCTGGCATGCACAGGAGGAGCAGCTAGGAGCCTTCTGGGATGTGTGATGTATGTATCTCTGAAGGCTCTGCATTACCTTTCAGTCTTGATCACCACAGCGGTGTTACCATTGTACTGGCCAAACAGGGGTAATTGATCCCCTTGATGGCTGTTTACCCCCGTATATCCCACTTTTGAATATTTGGTGAATATATACTATAGTATTTAACATCTTACTAAAAAAGTTGTTTAATTCTTTGTATCACTGAAATACTTTTTTGAGTCAATATGATTAAGTAACAAATATATAAGTACAATTGTCTCAATAATTTTAAAATGGAGGTACAAGCATATTGTTTTGAACTTTATATATGTTTGTATGTATGTTCTTTTGTATTAGTGTTTGTACTGGTTCTCTCATCTCTTGAGGAAGCCTAACTAGCAAAACGTGTTGGGTCTCAAGACGCAGTTCACTCTCTTTATATATTATTTTCATAGTAAATGTCAGGTTGAAAGTCAATTAAGTTCAACCACTGGGGAAATAATTATGTCCCAGATATAAAACCCTATTATCATAGTTGATCCAGAGGAAGGCGAAAAAACCCTGGTAAAATTTGCTCCAACAGGGGGAAAAAAATTCCTATTGTTTCTTTGAGGCAATCAGATGTTCACCGGATCAGTCTCTGTTATATTTAGCTTTATTACCCAGTTATATTCTGTGCTTCTGGAAAAGCATCTAGCTGACCAATGCTTTGTACAGGGGCAGGGTTATGTCTCCATCTCTGCAGTCTTTTCCTCTTTTAATACAAGAAAGTACTTTACTAGCTTTATATATTACACCTTGGCGTTGCATGCTGTTATTAAGTTTATGATCTACCAGAACCCCCAGATCCTTTTCCATTTCTGACTCCCCCAAATGTATTCCCCCTAGACAGTATGAAGCGTGCATATTGTTAGCCCCCAAGTGCATAACTTTACATTTATCTATATTAAATGTCATTTGCCACTTGGCTGCCCAATCAAACAGTACACCCAGGTCTGCTTGTAGATTATAGAGATCTTGTATGGACCTAATTCCATTACATAGTTTGGTGTCATCTGCAAACACAGAAATTGTACTTTTAACCTCAAACTCTATATCATTTATAAAGATGTTAAACAGTAAAGGTCACAACACTGAACCCTGGGGTACACCACTAATAACCTTAGACCATTCAGAGTATGAATCATTAATTATAACTCTCTGGATGCGATCTTTAAGACAGTTCTCTATCCATTTACAGATTGACTTTTCTAAACCTATTGACCCTAACTTGCATATTAACCATCTGTGGGGTACGGTGTCAATGCTTTAGCAAAGTCCAAGTACACTATATCAACTGATATTCCACTGTCTACTTGTTTACTTACTTCCTCATAAAAAGAAAGTAAATTTGTTTGACAACTTCGGTCTTTCTTGAGTCCATGCTGACTATCACTTATTATATTATTTTCCCATAGAAACTGCTCTATCTGGTTCTTTATCAAACTCTCTAATCCCGAGTGTGACTCGTGGTGGATTTTACTTGCAAAAAGCGGTAATCCCGAGTCACACTCGGGGTCGCTTTAGGCTCAGAAAAACCCCGCTTATCTTGCTTTGTTGTTGTCCCTGGTGGTCCTTCTGGTCCCCGCAGGTCCTGGGGACACATTTTCGCCCTCCGATCTCCAGGCGTGAAGTGAAGAGCCGAGATCTACAGGGTTTTCCGTGACGTTGGTGCGGGCGCCGGTTCATGAGGGCGGAGAGGTGGGAAATTCAAAAAATTTTGTATTGGATTCAATACAAAATAGCTGTATTGAGTCCAACTCAAAGAAATTTTTCATATAATATATATTCTATATGCTACTGTACAGTTATATTACATTTTTAACTATTTTTTTTAACAGATTTTTTTTTATTAAAGTTTATTATTAAATTAATTAAATGTAATAACTATTGTATGTTTTTTGGGGAGTTATGCCTAAGAATTATAGCCTACAATGTAAAATAAATTTGCATGCAAAAAAATTGTAACGCTTTTTGCATGGAAATTTGGACAGAATTAGAACGGTAGGGAGGTTAAACTTACTGGTCTGTAGTTACTTGGTAATGACTTTGCTCCCATTTTGAAGATGGGAACCACATTGGCCTTACATGTTATTATGCACGTCTGAACTGCAACTAAATGTTGTGATATTACTTGTAAGTCACACCTAAGCACTTTATCCAAATTTTTTTTTTACTAAGTATACCCCCCTACCAAGTACTTCTCGATTAAGTACTTTCAGTAGTGGTCAACGTAGCCAGCATGTGCAGAATAGACTTGGGGCCCCTGTTGACTAAAAAGGGTCCAGGGCAGCGGCACACTTTCCACGGCCCTATGATTCCCCTTGTCGGGAAACTCTGCAGGACCTCCCTCCCATATAATATTGTAACTGCATTTAGTACTGATTTATTCTGAGAGAAGTAGCAATCCTTACAATAGATGGACAAAGCATTGTGCATATCACAGCAGTACTACAGGGACATCTGCTGCTCAAAACTAATAACTACACCCACTGCTAATCATACACACATTTTTTTTTTTTTAATTTTTTCATATATGAATAAGTACTTTATTCAGCACAGCTGATTGTTTTTCTGAACGAAGTAGAATCCTTACTGTGTATGGACAAACCATTGTGCGTATCACACTAGTATTACAGCAACATCTGTGGTCTATAAATATTAACTACAAACCCACTGCAGACCATATACGTTTTACTTTTTTTGGTAAATAAACTGCTTATGACAGTCATCATCTAAACATATAAAATTGTATGCATGTATGTATGTATGTATGTATGTATGTTCCACCATCATTTGAAAATGCATGGAGACCTTTTAACCAAACTTGCCAAAGTGCACTGGCTGATCTTTGTACAGCACTGTGCTATCTGTCAGAGCTATATTTGTATGTATGTATGTGTGTGTGTATGTCATCACTAGGAAACGCATGGAGATATTTCAACCAAACTTGCTAGACATATGACTGAGACTGAGTGCACCGGCTGATATTTGTACAGCGCTGTGGTATATGTCAGAGCTATATTTGGATGTATGTACGTGTGTATGTATTGCTCAGCACAGTGTGCCTTTTGCTTATAATTTTATATACTTTTTTATGGACTATACAATGATTGCAATATATAAATACCCAGGCAACGCTAGGTAATCAGCTAGTACATTAATAAAACTGAATTTAGTACAACTGATTTATTGCAAGAGAAGTAGCAATCCTTATAATTAATGGACAAACTATTGTGAGTATCATAGAAGTACTGCAGCGACATCTGCTGGGCGAAAGTAATAACTATTACTGCTGACTGTACACTTTTTATTTATTTATTTTTTTATTAAATCCTTTATTGATAGTCATCATATATGATTAGAACTGCATACAGAACTAATTTACTTTGAAAGAAGTAGCAGTCCTTACAGTAGATGAAGAAACCATGTGTAGTAGATTGTTCTACAAATACCTAGATTGTAAGCCCTGCGGGGCAGGAGAAAAAAAACCGGACGGCTCCTCCCTGCGTGCGTGATGACGTCGGCGCGTGTGCGGGAAATTCAAATAGAAACTCATTCATTTTGTATTGGATTAAATACAAACTCCTGTATTCATCCAATACAAAATAATTCAAATAAATACAAAGTTTGTAATTGGTAAATTCAAACTGTCATTTTGTATTGGATTGAATACAAACTCCCGTATCCAATCCAATACAAAAAATAAAAAAAAAATAAAATAAAAGTAAATAACTTGGAAATTCAAATTTACAGAAATCTAGACCTCAGTGTAACGCTCAGGTGGTTAATAATAATAATAATAATATTAGTACAGCAGTACTGCAGCGACATCTGCTGGTCAAATATAAAAACTACATCCACAGCTGGCCTTGCACATTTTACATTTTTTCCATATTTCTAATGCAAATATGTGTGTATTTTGGCTGAAAACAAAGAAACAGACCTTTAAAAGTGATCAGACTGATGCAGGCAAATTAATATATAACAAATCTATGCAAATGAATATTTGTCTCAAAAAGCCAAAAAATTAAATTGATCATACTAAATATCTGGCTGTCTACGGTTTCAATACTTACATTTGCACTCTAGACTTCCTTTCTGTCTTAATCTGTTCTACAGGCTCCTCTCCTCTCCTGGATTGAATCAGCATGCATTCTAATTTCACTGCACTTAATTAAGCTATTCATAATATGCATTAGAAACTGCAGCAAGTCAGATAGACCCTGCCCTTTTTTATTCAATAAACAGGATAGCGCCAACATATTACGCAGCGCAGTACATTGAATAGGGATTGCAAATTACAGACAGTGATACAGGAGGAGAGGACCCTGCCCCGAGGAGCTTGCAATCTAGTAGGTGGGGGAATTTCATAGTGGAATACCAGAGAGAAGGATGTTACAGTAGTCAAGACTAGAGATGATAAAAGCATGTACAAGGAGTTTGGTGGTCCCATGGGACAGGTAGGGGCGGATTTTGGAGATGTTGCGTAGGTGAAAGTGACAGGACCTGGAAATGTTCTGAATATGGGGGGTAAATGAGAGGCCCGAGTCAAAGGTGACACCAAGACAATGTGCCTGGGGGGAGGGCCGAATAACAGTGTTGTTAACCCTGCCTTATTTTCTGGCTTAAGGACATCCAGCACTGTCTAGCCCTTCCCTCCCCATCTTGACTGTCCTGGCTGCCTGTTTCATTCATTGGATTTTAATTCTTCCAATCACAGAGGCTCAACATTAGGTGTGGGCGTTACACAGGGTGGTTTGCATTAGTAGGGGTGTTGAGATGTGTTCTAGGAAGCCATGTACAGCACCCTGGTTGTCCCCCCCACCTGCCAGTATTGCACAGGGACCTAGTGACGATACCCTTTGGATATATATAAAAAAAATGTAGAGAAAGAATGATTCATTTAAAATATAATTAGCATAATTAATCAGATTTATAGAACACTGTCCTCAATGACCAGCAAATACATGGAAAACTGCACAATGTGAGTTTTAGGAATACAATGCTTTCAAGCAGATCTGATTGTATGATACCGATATAATCGAGATGGATTACGCGTCAGCAAGCTGCGATTCTTTACCGCCAGCAACATTCAAAACCTCCCGCCCACTCACTTGTGTTGCCCATGCTGTTTTATGACATCCACGCGCAAAGGCTTTCGGGATTGTAGTTTTCTAGGCAACACTTCCGTTAAATCCTTAGGAGAGTTCGACTACAAAACCCAGAAGGTAGCGCGGGAGGGTCGTGCGCTTGTCAGCCAATCAGAGTGCAGAGGCTGCAGTCAATGAGGATCCCGCGGCGTGTTGGTCTGTACCAGGCTAGTCAGGTTTGTGTTTTCTGTTTATTTTGGGTCGTATTTACCTCCAATGGCTGCTCGTGGCGGTTCTGGGACTCTTATTCGGAGGAATTTTATTTTTTTCAGCGACTTGTTTAAAGCTGCACTCGGCTGGAAAGCTGTATTTGCTTGTTCCGCATAATACTGGGCAGCTGCGCCTTTAACAAGGTGAATTATCTTATTCTACCTGCAGATGGCACTCTGTTGTTTTTGGGCTGTGGGCGGGGCCTCATGTAAAATACATTGTCTGTAAGGCTTAGTCTACACCAGGGGTTGGCAAATTTTTTGGACTACTAGGCCATTTCAGGAGGACAAGAAGGCACATTAGGCCAGATGAAACAAGGTGTCCAAGGAAAGGTTTTTTTTTATTTAAAAATACAGTATAATCAAGGGGGAACATGATTTTGCATGTTCTTAGAGACGGATACAATATCGAGCTCTAATGATGAGGAGTTCGGAAATGTCCTTAAGGTGATTGTCATTGAGCTGAGAGCGCAGCTGGTTCTTATAAAACTTCATCTTGGAGAACAGCTGCTTGCACAAATAAGTGCTGCCAAACATTGCGATCACACGCTTGGCACGGGTTAACAACATTGGAAAGTGAGCATCTGACGGTAGAAGTCAATGAAAATCTCTTTACGTGTGCGCGTGCTTGGCATCGAAATGCTCCGGTTGAAAGTGCTGTTGGTGACGTTGCACACTAAACACAGGGCTTTGTTGCCGCGTTGGACGAAGAATAATATGTCAGTCCACTCTGGGTATAAAACACGATGTTCGTGGTCATCCTTCCGCAGACTGGTAGCTGTGCGTTGCTTCTGCTCTTTAGGCATAATATTTGAGGTTACTTGGCAGGAACTTGATGATATTGGGAGAACTCGCCATAACACTACAGCTGGATCCAGCAATAATTAATTTGGGGTGCTTTAGGCCGGACTGGAATACTGGCTAGGCCGTATCCGGCCTAAACGCCAGGGTTTGTTTACCTCTGGTCTACATGGACTGGTTCCCCAGCGTTTAACCTGAGGCTTTTAAAGCCCATGTTTTAAATCCCCATGTATTCCAATAGGCCAATCTACACCGGGACGTTTCCATCGGGCACGTTTATGAGCTTTATCTTAAACGTGGCTTGCAACATTTAAAAAATTAAAATGCAGGGTAAACGTGAGAAAACGCTTGATAATGCTCCCGTTGAACTCGGTGGAGGCTTTTACAAGCGTTTTTAAGCTTTTTGTGAAAACTTCTATTGAAAACAATGTGGGATTTTATAAGTGTTTTTAGCAGGACTTGCGGGAGCAATCAGGGGAGCAGAGCTGTTAGCATAGCAGAGCTCCGCTGATTGCTCTGCTCCCTGATTGGCTGAGGAAAGGGAAATCCTGATGATACTTGAGCTGTCATCAGGGTTTCCGATTTCTCAGCCAATCACAGAGCACTAGAGATGAATGGGAACAAGTCTCCCTATTCAAGTCCAGTGCTGAATGGCTGAGAAACAGAAAACCTCAGCCAATCACAAAGCATTAGAGGTGAATGGAGAGCCTTGTCCTCATTTAACCCCCAGTGCCCTGCGATCCCTCACTGTCAGGAGGAGTCCCATGGCTGTGCTCATGTCATGATTGCAGCTGTGGAAATCATCCTGTCATTGGGATAACCTGTAAAAAAAAAAATAAAGTTTAGTTACACACACATTTAATAAAATAGTTTAACATTAAAGCCTGGTCCAGTTTTTACACATATTTTAACCCTTTTAGGGAATGAGTAAGGTTTTTTTTTTGTAACCCTGTACTCATTCCCTGAAAGGGTTAAAAGTAAAACTTTTATAAACTCTTATGTAAAATCTCGGCAATTTGCGGTAACACACATCATAGGCGTTTACAAACGTTTTTTAGCATTTTAAAAGTGCATAAAAACGTATATAAACATGATAGGAACGTTTAAATGCGTAAACCCTTTTATGAACATTTTCCCTTGCAATGCAAGACTGTTGAAAGGATTTTTTTTCCCATCGGTGTCCCATTTGGCAAATTTTCTTTTCTTTCCTGTTGTACACAGAAAGTGAGAGGTAATCCTCTTTTATGATGGCCATACATTGGTCATTGGCTCCATGACAGTTGAACAAATTATACCATCCTGATTTGCATTGCGTATGGATCTATGAGGCATAACCGCCATAAGCTCTTTGATCAACCCAATTACACACTGCTCTCTACTTCAATAGGTCAATGTCAGTCAGCAGGGAGTGCTCCCAAACAACCAGCAGCCAATGGTAACAGGGACAGGTGGGTTGTTGTAGTAAATGTCATTGGAGTGTATCAATTAGCTGCCCCTTTCACAGGGAGCACTCCCTGATTATTTACTGTTGAGGGGTGAGAGGTCATGTTTGAGGCACTTGACCATGCAAAGAACGGATATTTCTGATCAATGTCCAACCAAAATATTGATTGGGAATGCCCTTGTTTATTTAGATTTTAGCAAACCTCCTGGACACCTTCTATTGGCTGTGGGGGTTTCTTAGGATCCAGAAGAACCATCTCAGATTGGAGAATGGTAAGGACTGACCTTAGTCGCACCTCTTTGTAAAAATAGAAGACAAAAATGTAGTATGTGTTTATGGAGGGGTGTTTGGTTTGTGATTGGAGAGTTAAAGGAGAAGCAGCACAGTAGTGGGATCAGTAAAGAGCCTAATTATAAATATATCCCCTTACTTTATTTTATTTGCAGCCAAAGCCCAATAAGGGTCAAAGATGCCTCAAAAGAAATCCAAGCAAGGTGTGATGTTTGAGAATACAGGGAGTGATAAAAAGGTAGGTATGAATATGAGCACATGCTTCTGTCAATTATATGTAAATGAGAGGATTAGAATTCATGTTGGGTTTCTGTTACCAACTTAGGGAGATTCATTTCGTCTTGTCCTATTCAACATCACAAGGGCAGAAAGTGATGTAAAAATTGGGTTGTCAGTAGGACAGGAATAGAGGGGAAATCTTCCAACAGGGCCATCAGTTTTGATGACAACTAATAGGGTCTGGTTGTCTGAGATTCCACAAACAATGGTAGGTGCAGAATGGGACACAGACACAAACACAGACACACACTACTGTTGCTCATCATTTTGAGTGACATGAATGAAAAGGCACTGCATAGACAGTCCCATTTTGTTCTATGAAGGAAAGAGGATGAGCAAGCAGCATCTTCTAATCAGTGGTATTTCTTGATCATTCATTGATCAATTCGCTGTGGCAGATTGATAAACAGTGTATGGTGACTTTTAATACATGTCAAATTTTCTCCTGAGATGAGCTAAATTGTTTGTTTCAGGTGCATAAAGAACAAATGACAATGCTACATTCAGGGGTTTTGCAAAATTAACATACATGCTTTTTTTTTTCCCCACTTGTCACATTTACAGCAGAAATTGTAGTGTTTGTAATGGGATCAAGTCATATGACCTTTTTCCCCACCTTGTCTCGTGTTGACAGGTCACAAAGCGGAAGAAGAAACATTCGGGTGATGAACAAAATGCAAGCAAAAAGCAACGTATGTTCTGTATTACCTACTATTTCGCTTGCAGTAAAAATGCAAGGTCCACCTCTTATATCCTCATATATCCCCATATATCAGGTCTCCCGTATCCCACCATATAATAAAATACCATCATTAAGGTGTAAAAGAAGTCAGTAAATATACATGTTGTACCCCTAACTTTTTTTCTTGAATCTCATGAGAAGGCATTCTCATGCTGAAGATTTGGGATACTTGGCATTTCCCAGGATCTCTCCATAAACAATTTTCCCATACTGTTTTTTCCTTTTTTTATGCTGCTATTTGTTTTGTGGGGGGCTCTAATATATTAAACTTTTTTTTGTGTAGCAATATTGACTTCAGTCATTTTGGTTGCTTATGTGATAGACAGAAAAATACATTACTATAGTCATAAAATTCTATTGTTCATAGAAATTCATCTACAAAAAGATGTCCAATGAGTTAACAAATATTACCATGTCTCAAGATATTAGACTTGAACAATATGGATAATGATAGGAACTTTTAAAAATAATACTCACTCAGGACAGACAGGGTCTGATTATTAAAGTTCTCATAGAGTGCAGAATATAGACTATTATGGGTGTTTCCTGTCTCTTTGATATTTTGCTATTGAGGTCTCTGGTGGTGGACATCTGCAGACAGGTGGTGCCTTTTTTGAGGAGTTCCCACCAAAATATAAAACATATACATACACACAAAAGGAGGAGCTGGAACTGCCAAATTCTGATTGCAGATAGTTATAGATTACAGACTTATGGTTGGGAGAATTTAGTGTTGTCGATTTCAAGCCAGGGACTGATTCAGACCACCAGCCTTCACCTGTAAATATTACTCTTGGGCTGAATGACCCCTGAAGTACCAGTGTAACTACCAACTAATTGTTTTCAATTTCACACACAGGTCTTGAAAGAGCAGAGAGAAGAACTGTCAAAGTCCCAAAAGAGAAAATTCAAAAGTCAATCTCGCCAGATGTATTGCAGCACATCGAAAGTTTAATGAATACTGCTGAGTTGTAAGTAATTTACATTGAAGGTGGTGATAGACCTGAACAAATAGTTGAGTGTTCTAGCATGGTCCTATTGTATGAAGATGCCTTTTGGTAGCTTATGGTTGCTTGTCTTCTGAAGACGTTAGCAGGCCAATAAGATGCATACACTAGAAATACAAAAAAGAATGTCAAACCTTTCTTATCTGTGTATATGTCAATCACTTGGAAAATATTCTTGGCATTACAGTTTTAGAATGCTGGCAGCATTAGTCTCCCAGACAGTTTATTTTAAATTACCAGATCTCGTTATAACTGAATTAAACTATTATTTAAAACAAAACTGAAGTCTGGATGATTAACTATTTCACAGGAGCCCCCTCCTTCCTCTTTGTGTAGTTTTAATTGTTATCAGTCACTCCCAGTGAGCGAAATACAGTTTTGGATTTTCCTGACAAAGAGCCAAATGTATTAAAGTGAAAATACTAACTACATACTTCCAGAGAAAGTATGCGCTTTTGCAGAAGCTGACAGTTATTGCAGGCATTATATGGTTATTTCTTTATTTGTTTAATTGTGGCTCCTTTCCAGCTCTGAACAGGGAGACACTCACAGTCAACAGAATTACATGGGGGGAAGCTGCCAGGTTCTTTAATGCTGACTGTAAGATTATCTGATAAATGTGACTACTGAAAGATAAGAATATTACTGAAAGATAAGGTATTTTTCTACTCCTTCTACAGAGAAAAACATACACTTATCTACCATTTCAGGGACATTCTGAGCTCAGGTACACTTTAAAGCTATGTACACACGTCCAATGGTTCTCACCCGATAACAGGCTCAAGAATCTGGCATGTGCATAGCGCCCGTCGTCCATAGTCTGATACAGAGGTTGCTAGGGGTTCCTTGAGCAATTAACTTTTTGTAACTATCAGGTCAAATAAAGTGACGCTAATAATCTTTTTGACTATCTGTAAGGGTGATATTCTTCCCAATGGCCCACCAATGTTTACTATCAGGTTTCTTTAAAAATTACTTGAACAAATCCTTAAGCTCTTTCTGGCATGTAATATGATGTGCACTCATGACACTGATGTCAAATATCACCATGGGTTTTCTAAAGAAGGAGAACAATACATGTTGTTTTTATTCAGACCACCTATTTAAGCTGCATTTTTGTGCCTAAAGCTACATACACATGTCCAATGGTCCGATAATCGTCTCAGGGCCAATATCAGACGAGAATCTGGCGTGTGTACAGCGCTCGTCGTCCATCATCTGAATGACCGTCCTGGCTGATCCACGAACGTTGAACGATCTTAATGCAAGGGAAGGGGAGGAGCGCGCAGTGGGGTGTCGCTTCGTCGTTCTCCCCCTCCCCTCTATAGAGCAGAACGGTGCTGTATATACAGCACTCGTTCATGCATCGTGCAGTGCTTAGTCGTTGGAAAGGATCGTGAAAGATCCTTTCCAACGACTATAAATGCACTTGTGTATGCGGCTTAAGCGTTAATTCCCACCCACAGTGAGAGCTTCCTAGCATAAATCAAACAGATTTCACCTTTTGTCTCCTTCTCTCTATTCCAATAGATTATAAACTCTTCCACTTTTTGTATTCCCACATATACCCTAATGGATTGTAAGATCTTCCTCCCTCTGTATCTTTCCTCATACCATAATAGAGTGTAAGCTCTATCCTCCCTTTAAATATATTCACCTTGTACACTTTTCTAATCTTTTTGTATTTTAACAGGTCAGTCTTAAACTCCAAAAGAATTGTCAATTTTGAGAATGTCCAAGCTAAACTCGCAGGCCTTCAGAAAATGTAAGCTATCTGATATTATTTATCAAATAAAATACCTATCTGTCATTTGTTACAATTTTTGTATTTGCAGTATTTGTTACTCATTGTAATAAATATTACACGCATTGTATAACCCTTCTTCTTCCTCAGATCTGTGTTTAGAATTCCTGATCTGTAGTATTGTTGGGTCTGGGTTAATCATTCTCTGTTTATTATTTCTTTTTCTCAGTAAATCTTTCTCAGTGGTCCACATGATTGAAAACACTACAATGTGTTTTCAATCATACACTAAAAATTTTTTTTTTTGTGTGTTGCAAGAAAGGGTTAGAGCTTCTATATCAGGATTGCATAGAGCCCTAGGGTTCTTCCAGAGAATACTAGGGGTTCCTTGAGCAATGAGCATATTGTTGCTCTTTGGTCAGTTTAAAGTGACACCAATGATCTTTTTGGCTATCTGTAAGGGGACATTCTTTACAATGGTCATCAATGTAAGAGACATTCTTTCCACTGACCACCGCACTAAATTACTCTGAGCTGTAGATATAGTAATTATAGCAGGGGTTCCCCGAAGAGCTGAAAGGTTTTACAAGGTTTTTCCTTGTAAAAAAAAAAAGGAATGGTTGCTCTTTAATATTGCTGAATCTTCTATATGTCCTGTTGCAATACCATGTTTATTTACCACTCAAAATAATCTGGCTCCTAGATCATATAGTTTATTTTGAATCATGGTAGGGCTACACTTTCTTACAAAACCCCAATAATAAACGCCTCCATTGTCGCTTTCCTACCCACAGAAATATGTTTATATCCAACTGTCCCATTTATCACATTGGTTTACATACAAGACACACAAACCTCACTTACTTCCCTTTTTTTGCGCTACAAGCTGCTAGGTTACTCCTTTACAAATATTATTATTATTATTATTAATATCTATAAAGCACCAACACATTACACCTACTGTACTGTACCCTAAATAGGGGTTGCAAATGACAGACAGATGTAAACAATGACAGGAGCAGGAGATTACCCTTACCAAAAGAGCTTACAAATATCTGTTCGGCGAGGACAAGTGGAGCACTATTCTTTTCATTCATTTTTTGGACTACTAAGATTTGGTCCTGGGCTAAAAAAAATTCTATACGTTTACATGGTACTACTATATCCCTTAATAGACAAAAAAGTTTTTAAATATTAGAGATAGTGTTGGTCGAAAATCTCACTATTTGATTCGACAGCTATTCGATCGAATAGGGCGATATTGTTTACGTGATCGAATGTTGAATTTGAACACCATTAAAGTCAATGGGGGGGGAAATTCGGGCTATTTTTCAGGAATGTGTAGAAATGCAAGAACAATCTTGCAGCCCTAGCGTAACTATAGTACAGTATAGAGATTCTCTATCCAAGAACACAGGAGTCCCACGGGATCCCCAGGCACTAGAGGCTAAATGGGGACAAGTCTCCCCATTCATTCACCTCTAGTGCTCTGTGATTGGCTGAGGAAAGGAAAATCCTGGGGATCCCACACTGACAGGTGGATGGCCATACGGTCACATACAGTTCCGCTAGGGCTGCAAGAGCAATCGGAGAAGCTGAGCTGACAGCTCTGCTACCCTGATTGCTCTTGCAGCCCTAGCGTAACTACAGTTAGGTCCATAAATATTTGGACAGAGACAACTTTTTTCTAATTTTGTTTCTGTACATTACCACAATTAGTTTTCAATGAAACAACTCAGATGCAGTTGAACTGCAGACTTTTAGCTTTATTGCAGTAGATTGAACAAAAGATTGCATTAAAATGTGAGTAACTAAATCCTTTTTTTTTTTTTTTTTTTTTTTTTTTTTCAGGGGCTCAAAAGTAATTGGACCTCAAAAGTAATTGGACAATTGACTCAAAGGCTATTTAATGGGCTGGTGTGGGCAATTTCTTGGTAATGTCATTCTAAATTAAGCAGATAAAAGGTCACTTGTTGAAGACTAAACTTTGGACAGAAAGGCACACAAACAAACAGCTACTGAAAGCCGCTGCAGTAAAGTCCTGGCAGGACATTTGAAACCCAGCATCTGGTGATGTCCATGAGTTCAAGACTACAGGCAAGATTACTGTCA
The DNA here is from genome assembly GCF_032062135.1 of Pyxicephalus adspersus. NCBI lineage: Eukaryota > Metazoa > Chordata > Amphibia > Anura > Pyxicephalidae > Pyxicephalus > Pyxicephalus adspersus. The sequence goes on from NC_092867.1 coordinate 53,431,127, forward strand.
TTGCCAGCAAAGGGATTTCAACCAAGTATTGGAAATGAACATTTTATTTTCAGATTTTCAGTCCAATTACTTTTGAGCCCCTGAAATTAAGTGATTGTGTTAAAAAAAGGCTTTAGTTTCTCCACTTTTTTTGCAATCTTTTGTTCAACCCACTGAATTAAAACTGAAAGTCTGCAGTTCAACTGCATCTGAGTTTTTTCATTTAAAATTAATTGTGGTAATGTACAGAACCAAAATTGGAAAAAAGTTGTCTGTCCAAATATTTATGGACCTAACTATATAGTATGTGTTCTTGAATAGAGATTCTCTATCCAAGAACACAGGAGTCCCACAGGATCCCCAGGCACTAGAGTCTAAATGGGGACAAGCCTCCCTATTCATTCACCTCTAGTGCTCTGTGATTGGCTGGGGAAAGGAAAATCCTGATGACGCTTGGTGATGAATGGGGAGTTGTGTCCTCATTTAACTATTAGTGCCCAGGGATCCTACACTGACAGGAGGATTCCCACTTCTGTGCAGCCTTGGGAATCATCCTGTCATTGTGGGATAACCTGTAAAAAAAATAAAAGTTGGTTACACAAATCACACACATTTAATAAATTACTTTAAAATTAAAGCCTCTTTTTTTTTAACACATTTTTGTACACACAAATTTGCGAATCCTGTGTTTGTCGGGTCTATCCGAATTTGAACAGTTATTTTTGCGTCAAATATATAACCCAAATTCAAACACCAACACTAATTGGAGATTGACATATTCAATCTTTTATTGTTTATGCTGTGTATTTAACTCCACATAGACTGGTGAACTGTGTCTCAATACCTCATGTCTTACTCCAAATTCACAGGCACCCATGTTTCCTTCATATACCTAATTTGGACCTGTTGTAAGTCCTTTTTGGGAGCATAACCTTCAGTTTATTCTTGACCTGATTGAATACAACTTACTCAGATTGCCTATTATTTTACTGTTGGTGTTTGTGTTTTTTGTTGTTGCAGCCTTCATGATATGTAGATTCTGTTTCATGAACATTATACATTGCTATTGCATTCTCTGTATCAGGATGTGTTTACCTGTACCTCTCTGTCATTTCTATCAATTTCTTGTGACTGTGTAATCAAGTGCCATTTCCATTCACTACTTAATGCATACACATTTTCTTTCCCACCATAAATTAAAATCCAACAAGGATAGTGAAAACTTAATGGGTACAGTGTACTGACTATTTACTAGATCTAGACCATAGTCTGATATCCAGGAATCTATTAAATTAATATTTTCAAAACCCTGTTAAAAATTGGAAGGTTCATGAACTAAAATTTTTGTTTCCCTGGTTCCTCCCTACCCCCCTCTTTATGGGTCACCTCCAGTCAGGAAATGAAGCAGGCCTTATCTAAGAAGCTGCAGCTTCTAATAATGATCCTTGTATGCTGTAGGCAATGTACAGTTGTGTAGGAATATAGGAAAAGGTGAAGTTGATCATAAAAAAAAAAGGCATCCAGAAACAAAAAAAACATAAGATTAAAGGATCAGCAGCTTCGCTTTACAGTGTTTTTTTTAATACCTTTTATTGAAAAGGTAGAAAACTTTGACCATACATTCGGACAGGTAACCTACATCTTGATGTAATACCATAGTTTTACCCATGGACGCAACTACAGTAAAAACAACCAAAAATAGAATAACAAGAACAACTTTGTATCCCCCAAACCAACATCAGTCACTGATTGGAATATACATGCATAAATCAGGTAAAGGGTAAGAGTCTATCAGGAAAAAAAAAAAACGTATAGTCCAACACATCCGTGGAGTTTGCATAGCATAAAAGTGTCAGTGTCGTCTACCTTAATTTTAGGGGCAACACAGGAGGGGTAAGGATAAACACAACATTCTGTATAAACACATAAGTATGTAATTAATGGCGCTCGGTGTGAAGAACTAAGGGGATAGTGGATTGAATCTTGAAAAGGATGTATCGTGATAAAGAAGGTGTAGCAGTTGGCAGGTCAAGGCCAGTGGAGATATGAGAGCCAGTGGAAGGCAGTGTGGTCTGAAAAAGAGTCTACACTTTGTACAATTTTCTCTTAGAAAAGAAATGTTAGGAGTCACCTAGGGCTCTGGTGTCAATGACATTCTTGTGCAGGGGTGAGGGTATATTGTAAAAAAAACAATGCTAAGGATAGGTATCAGGGTGTTGTTCTGTCTATAAGCATTAAAGTTTGGACATAATTTGGGAGTTGGGAATTTGTTGGGGGGGGGGAAGGTATAGGTTCTAATCAACTTTTTTTTTTTTTTTATATATATCAACAATGTATAGATAAAGGTTACAATGTCAAATTAAAACAGATTAAAAAATTATTCAAATTAACATATACTTAAAAACAAGTACATACAGGCATTTAAATATACATATGTGAAATATGGAAGAGGGAAAGTTAGTCCTTAAACCGTACTAACAGTTGCAACAATTTTCATAATAAATATTGTCTAAAACCACCAGAGGATTATTATCCAACATTCTTAAGGCATACCAAGAGGTATGTTCAAAGGTATTTATGATTTGACACTTTATTGAGTAAGGCTGAGTCTCTATATATGATTCCCATATTTCAAAAAACTTTGCAACCTTATTCTCTTTTTCCAGGCAGGCTTCAGTCCAGTCCATTCTAAAGACATGCTTTAATTTCTCCTTAAAAAGCCTGGGTGCCCTTTGGTTTGAATCTAGCTATTTATGTAGTATTGTTTTTTTGGCCACTAGGGAAAGAATGCCTAATAAATTACGGCTTCCCCTAGTAATCCGGGCTCCCTACAAATTTAATGTACTCAAAATTGCCCACTCCAGGGTCAGTGGAACATTTTAAATCAAGGAAGAGGTTACATGTGAGCTACCCCTTGCCAAAATCGTTTTTATTTTTTGGCAGTTCCAAAAGGCATGGTACAAATCGACTTGATCGTGTGCACACATGGGGCATTTAGAAGTGGGGGCATAACCCATAAGGTTCGCTTGATGCAGGGATATGTACACCTCATTATAAGAGTCATCTCCCTATACATTGTTGAAGGGAGAGCAGACCAGGCCCTGGAAAATGCTTTTAGGATATCATCAGCAGTTTTATTAGGAAAATGGTCAGACCACCTAACAAGGCCCATTCTCCTAGAAGAGTAATCCAAAAATATTTTAATTGTTTTATCAATCTTTGGCTGGTAAGGACCTAAATATTCCTGAGGTATATGACTGTAGTTGCATAAAGATATATATTGCTGTTCTCAGAAAAGGAAATTCAGTCACCACCGTCTCAAACTGCAGGGGCCGCTTTGTACTCATCTTATCTACTAGTGACCTAATCATTAAGTGTGAAAAGTCAGCCACTTCTGTAAAAAATAAAAGTGAGATAGAAGATGAGGAAGATCCAGATTGCCCCAGTAAGGCAAGAAAAAAGAGAAGAGTGACTATTTAAAAGATGCCTTCTCCTAATCTTATGCCACACTAACCAACATGAGTACAATAGTGGTACAATAGGTCTAGTGTGGAATCAACATACATGCAAGTGTCGTGTAGCCAATCTTTGATGTATTGCAATACAATTCAATATCAGGAAAGTTTACCCCTCCATTCTGGGTTGGTTGTTGTAAAACACATAGACTCAGCCTAGCAAGTTTATCCCCCCATTAGAATTCAGAAAATATCTTAAAAATGTTCTTGCGGTCAGATTTTTTAATCACTAAAGGGAAAGTTTGGAGAATGTACAAAATTCTGGGAAAAACAATAGTTTTTTTACCCAGTTGCTAGCTAAGAGCTCTAAGAATCCACTCTATATTCTGAGAATATAATTTATAGGGATTTTTGGTAATCTGAGCTCCTAGTTACTGTATCTTCATGCACCATATAAATGGGTAGGCCCTGCTCCTTGTCAGTCCCACAAATATTTTTTAAGTACAAGGCTTTTGATTTATTAAGAACAAGGTTATAACCCGATATATAGGACCATATTGGGCAATTAAATCTAAAATAGAAGCCAAACTGCGTTTAGGATTATATATATATATATATATATATATATATATATATATATATATATATATATATATATATATCATCTGCTAAAGCAGTTATTTTTTTTTTTTTTCCAAATAATTTTTATTGAAAAAAGATTTTTTACAAAACATTACAGAAAAAGTGAAAGAGAAACAAGAGAAGAAATAAAAAAAAAAAAGAGAAAAAACAAGACTTAACAAACACAATGGTCCTTATTATTAACAATTAACAGCCTTTGTACTATGAAGATAGTTGCATTGTTTACTTATCGTAATGAGTAGTGGGTAAATATTTTTCCCACATATTCCAGTTTATATAAAACTTATGAGTTTGAAAAGTGCTAAGCCCATTCCACCCACTTTCTTAGTTCTGAATAATAGTGACTGGGATATACGTGGTTTTTTCTCATTCCATACAAAGTTCCTTATCAACTTTTGCAAAGAGAAGATAATGGATTGTGGAATAACCACAGGTATGGTCCTAAAAAGGTAAAGAATTTTCGGCAATACCACCATTTTAAAGGCTGCTATGCGACCTAACCAGGATAATTCTACTCTTGATAATTTAACAATATCTTTTTTAACCACTCCTGTCAAAGTTGTAAAATTGGTGTGAATTAAGGAAGCCAGTGAAGTAGTCAGCTGGATACCTAGATATACGACACTGGACGTAGCCCAACCAAATGGAAAATTCCTCGATAATTGCTCTTTTAGTGCAGGGGGAATGTTAACTGGTAAGATTTTACATTTCGCATCGTTTTATTTTTATAATAACTCACCGATCCAAATGCTTCAAGTATATGCAACACAGCTGTTAGTGAGTTCTGTGGATCGACTAATGAGAGAATCACATCATCCGCAAATAATCCTATAGTATGCAAAGAGTCCTCGACTCGTATCTCCTGTATATCGTGGTTATCTCTGATAGATTGTGCAAAGGGTTCCATTATCAGTGCAAAAAGAGTTGGTGATAAAGGACAACCTTGGCGTGTTCCATTGGATATATTGAAAGGAGAAGACAGCATATTAGACAAGAAAACCTGAGCAGATGGGTTTGTATATAGTGCCATGATAGCTGATAGAATTGACCCCTCTAATCCAAATTTTTGTAGCACTGCACGGAGGAAGCCCCAATGTACTCTATCAAAGGCTTTCTCTGCATCTAGAGTGAGAAAAATTGTTGGTTTACTGGATTTCTCCGCAATTGTTAGTAAATTAATCCTAAAGCAGTTATTTTAAGGATGTGTGATCCTACTTGGATGCCTTTGAAATCCACTAAGGCTTCCATATATCAGAAAAGGGGGTCTTGGGCCAGAATAAATAAAATTGGGGAAAGAGGGCAACCTTGTCTAGTTCCTCTGAACAATATCAAAGGGTTTGACAAATCTCCATTGATATATAGTGTGTAGGACAGGTTTTGATATATGTATTGAATATAGTAGGGGAATGTTTGCCCAAAAGCTCTGGTGGACCGTAAAGCATTAGGCTGAGGCCGTTCTATTCTACAAAAATGCCTTTTCTGCATCCAGACTCCATAGTATAGATTTGGAATTATGGCATTTAGTAACTTGTACAGTAGCTGCAATACCTGCTTGAATCCCAGTGGTCGAGTGTTTATTGCGTACAAATCCCAACTGATGTTTAGTAAATATAGCCATTAATTTAGCAAGAATCTTAGTCACAATTCAATAATGTTATTGGTCTATAAGAGGCAAGTAGATCAGGATAGGATCCCTTCTTGGTTTAAGAATAAATTTGGGATAGGCTTCATTACAGTCTGAAAAAAAAAAAAAATAGTGGGACAAGATTTGGTTATAAACTACAGTAAGCAAAGAATAATGAAGAAGGGAAAGGGAGGTCTATCTATCCTTGTATTTACAATTTTTGCCTACCACAAACATGTCACATAAGTAAAAGAAGAGAAAATGCCAGGGTTTTCCAGGCAAAACAATAGTTATTATTGAAATAGTGGGTTATATTCATAGCATACAACGCACGTCAAGTTATTCCGTCCCCATTCTGAGTTGAAGAGAGGAGATATCAACATTAGGACCTGATAAACTCGACAAAGTATTCACTGAGTTCAAAGCTGTGGTGGTTGTCCCGACACGTTTCGCCTAGAATGGCTTCCTCAGGGGATTTAAGAACATCAGATTGTACACTGCATACAAAAATAACATAAATAAATGAGACAAATATTGGGTAATTAAATATTCAAAATGACCATTTGTTACACTTAGTTAAACTGGTATAGTGATAATCCAAACAAGAACACAGACAATGGTAATATGTCACACTGATTACATATAGGTAGTGTTAAACAATTCAGGTAATTGTATATTCTGAATCTTGAGGCAGATAAGCTAAGAATTTTGGTTACTGATAAAAATGCTTACATAATTATCAAAATATGCCTTGGCTGACAAGAACTTAATTCGTAACGTAAAGTAATGACATATGTGTGATGATAGTTTAGTTTTTTAATAGTGGTACATATTTGAATAATAATATCATAAAGGAAAAGGGCTTAGTACTTATGTTTAGATGTATGAGTAAAAAATCAAACCTGAATAAATACCACAGCTCGGTTGTAAGGTAGCCTCAAAATAGATGCTGGGAAATAGAAGTAGTTGTACAATTAGGTGATGGTACCAAATTGTAGGTGGTTAAAATTTTTAAGAAGAGTGTAAGGTAGTATGAATCATGTAAAAAAATACTAAGAATCACATTTCTTAAGACATTTTATTTTTAACATGGGGATATTGTATAAAGATGTCTATATCCTTAATCTACATGATGATCAATGAAGGATATGTAATGTGTATATGAATGTATAGGAGATCTAGGGTATAGTCTATGAAAATAAATAATTAGCACAAGGAAGAAATGGTTATTTAATATGTTAATTATGTTGCATCCAGTTATATTTCTAATGATTAAAGTATATTAACTAGTAACGCATGTAATTAAAGGGATAATTTAGTAGATGATACTTAAATATGTAGGAGGTTGCTTGCAATTGATATGTACAATAGTACAGATCTAGTTATTATTGATCGCAAAAAACGGATGTCATACAAATGTCTTAATATATCCTCTCATAATAGCCTTCATTCACAGCAGAACCTGAGTATCTCAATGTTGTAGGTTGTCAATCCATCCGCCCAATGGGACTGAACATAAGCCCTAAAAGAGGAAGACCTAAATAGATTGGCTGGAAATACCCACAAAAATATTTTCCTGAAAGACTATTGCAAATGCAACTAAAGAGTCAAGAAGGCATGTTCAGAGAGTGTGAAATTGCCAATAGATATATCAGAAATCCCCGTAAGCAAAACCTTCTGTCACTAACATGAGATCAATTCTAGAAAATGTGGAAGGGGCCTTTGAGTAACATTAGTTCCTTGGGTGAAGGAGACCTCACACATCAACCAAAGGAGTTTGCAAAAATAGGCCCCTTTGATCAGAAGAGGGGTTGGGTCTAATATTATTTTCTTTAAACTGGTCTACCAATGGGTCAACCAGCTAAAATCAGATTGGGGTAAGAATTCATTAAAATCTTTTTGCATATATCAAAAAAAAAAAAAAAAAAAGAGGAAGAATTGTTGTCGAGGGCATATACAAAGCAGAAAGTATGAACAGTACCTAAAATCTCTACTAGTACAAAAAAATACCTGCTTGTAATATTACCCGCTTACGCTTTTGGGGGCTATTCAAACCTGCTACATTCCAGGACACAAGTTTTAAAGAGGACTGTTTCTTTTCAAGTATGGGTAAAAGGTGATGTGTGGAAGTTGTCATGGAGACCTACTTTGCAACGCATATGGCTTAATACAATACCAAAATAAAGACTGCAGCCATCCCAGCCTATTGTCGCCAGTCTTCCAGAAACACTTCAAAATAGCATTTTCAAAACCCTCAGAAAAAAGCTCCCAATAAAAATAGTAGCCGTTGTAAGACTCCCCAATCTTCCAGTACGTAATATAATGCCTGTAAGCATTAAATAGCATACCTAATAGTTTAACCTTGATCAAAAATACATCCATTTTTTTTTACTAACTTAAAAGTAACTTAGAAACACCTACTGTCGGTGGGTACTGACAGAGGGGCACATTGCTTGAATGAATGAAAGTAACAGTAATACGCTTAAAGCTCATTTTGTAAATGGATATGTATCTTCCCCTGATCGATTAATGTCCCTCTGAAGGCGTATTTGTCAGTTGTAGAAGTTCGAGCTCGTCATTAGGATCATCAAATTATTTTGTCTCCCCATGCCACAAGACCTTTAATTTGTCTGAATACAACAAAGAGAAGCAGATTTCATGTCTACTAGTCGTTTACAGACACGACCAAAGCTATTTCTCTTCTGCGTGACTGCGGCGGAGTAGTCCTGAAACATCAACATTTTATTGCCCTCAACATGAAAATTATGAGCTTTCCTATAGGCTCCTAGGACAGACTCTTTGTCAGCGTAGTGAAAGTACTTAACTATTACAGGACGCAGGCGTTGATTTATGTTGTGGCGCTCAGGATTTATCCGATGTGCTCTTTCAATGCTCCAAGATGTACTAGGAGAGAGGTTTAATGCCTTCATCAAGGGGGTTGTGAGAAATTGGACAAGGTCATGCCCCTAGTAGGTTTTCGGTTTGCCAAAAAAAACGCAGATTGGATCTCCTGTTGCTGTTTTCCAAATCCTCTAATTTAACTTCCATAGAAGCATGGTATCTTGAGCAGCAACTTTGGTGTTGGATTCAAAATGCTGTTCCAATTCAACAATATGTTGAAATATCTGCAAGTGCTGATTCAATAGATTTTTGTAAACTATTAAAATATGACAGTAAGACCTTAGATACCCCAGATACAGTCGGCAAATAGTCAGGCGATGCGGGTGCTGAGTGTGCCCTTGAGCCCTCCCCCTTCGAGAGTTCCATCGAAAATGGAGGTTGTGATAAAGAGGGCGATGAGGGGGAATCTTCAGGGCAGCCTTGATCAGCAATGAGGATGGTCTCCAGGTTACAAAGCAAGAGGGGGAAAAAAAATTCCCATTTACAAATTCTACAACTTTTAAGGGGGTTTACAGTTGCCACTTACTTGCCAGATGTGTCAAGTTTTCAGTCGCTGATCATCACAGAGGTAGGCAGTAAGAATAAGTGAAGAGCCCAGTGAGGGTTTCCCAGCAGTGCTGCAGGTAAGGTAAAAACAGCAGTTCCAGCAGAATATGTTTCCCTTTTGGAGGTTATGTTCCCCAGTGGGACAAAAAAGCAGTGCAAGTAGTAGGATGGGGTATTGCAGCCAGCAAGTCTCCACTTATCGGCGGATTGTAAACCGATAGCAGGGAGCTAAGCTAAGATGCCGCCACTCCTCAAGCTCCGCCCCAAAAGTCTATAATCAATTTTAAAAAACAATTTTAGCAGCTCAGAGACATAAATTTTCACATTTCCACAAAGTAGTAGCAGTGATTAAGGGAGGAAAAGGGACTGGTGGGGTGTGAAAAATAGCTGTATGGCGGGATAGAGGATGGGCTCGACCTGTTATTGTGGCCATATATTAAAATGCAGATATCCAGAGATTTTGCATAGGATTTTGGGATCACGTATATGTTAAGCATTGTGGTGTTATAGGTAATCCACCAGCACTTTAGGTATTGTTGGAAAGATTCATCTTTCACCAGATCCGATTTATGTAAATAGCCGTTAAATAAGCTTATGGAAACTGAAGCATAGCCAGATAATATTAAGGGGTGAATGTCTGTGGTTGCCACCCGCAGCAAGAGATTGTGGCAGACCAAAATGCAGTTGATTCTTGACTGAGTGGATTGTGCAGTGGATGCTTGGGTAAAGTCTCTGTCTACTGGATAAAAATGTCTCCATGAATCCACAAAATTAGTGAAAGAGACAAAGGTATAAATATGTGATCTCTTGGAACATCAAAGGGCTGCTCTCTCCTAATAAGCGCATGTCTGTTCGTCATTTGAAACAGCTTAAAGCTGATATAGTATGCTATGTATGTTACAGGAGACCCATTTAGGAAGTAATGATTTTTACAAAATGTGAAAAATGTGGCTTGGTGAGGTTAATGGTTCCCCATCTGATGACCGCAAGGCGGGAGTAATGCTGTTACTTCATAAAAAAATTTCAGGCAAGGTTCAATCTTTTCAGAATGACCCCGGAGTTTATATTCTGTATCATGACAAAGAATTGTCGTTCCACAATAAAAAAGCTCCTAATTCCCCTACAGTACCTTTTTTCCAAGAAGTCACCTGCCGGATCGTTCAGGATCCTATGCTCAACAAAATTATGATGGGAGACATTAATTCAGTACTGTCTGAGCCTGAGAATAGGTATTCGCAGTCAGCTTCTGGTGTCCGTCAACAGCTAGGTTCCACCGTTCTTCATGATTTTGTAACTGCTATGCATTTGAATGATTTTTTGCGCCAACATCATCCACTAGGAAAGTATACATTTGTTTCTCAGGTTCATCTTTCACAGGCTCGTTTGGACTATCTGTTTTGTTTGGATACTATGATGTATATGGTGGGCTCACCCGAGATACATACTATGGGGATAACGGATCATTTCCCCATCTCCATCTCATTGCGTGACCAATATCCAAAGGAGGAATATGTACCATGGTTTTCCATCCTTCTTGGCTAAAAATCCAGAATTCCAAAATGCCATTACCTTAGCCTGGTTTGATTATGTTCATCAGAACAACGTACATAGAGATGACCCTATACTCTTGGGAGGCTGGTAAGGCTTTTTTACGAGGGAGATTGATCTTCTTGGCAAAAAGAAAGAAAACTACCTTGTCTTAATTTATCTAGTCAAATTCGGAATACTGCAAAGCGTAAATTCAATTCCTGGCTATTACAGTATGAGCAACTAAAATGCAAAAAGAAATCCTTAGAATATCACAAATATGGCAATAAGTCCAGTAAAATGTTGGCAAATCTGGTCTGCACTAATTATAAACCAGCACATATTCCCTCGATACGTACTTCCCCGGGAGAAACTGTCACTGACCCCAAGTGTATCAACCACTAGTTGGCACAATATTTTCAGAGTCTGTACTCTCCTTCTGTGGTGGACAGACAAGCTGGTGATTCCTTTGTATCTGAGGTGAAATGACATAGGTTGCAGTCAGGTGCCCTATTTCTTTGGTAAACATAGACGCAAAGATTTTGTCTAAAATTCTGTTTAAAATTGCCTGCAAAAACTATTGGGCTGGATGGTAGAGAGCTGTATTTTTTTTTTTTTTTGCCATCTTGTTGTAGAAAATGTGGTTATTCTGGTTGGGGCCATATAGCACCACAATTGTCAGAGGGTTGGTTGGAAATAGTAGAGTGATAGTTGCCCATCTGCCCGCAGTACAGTCGCATGATTTGTCTGTCACAGTGCATTACAGCTTTTTGTGAATTAAAATTAATACCCCAGCTCAGTGACCAGGTCCGGGGCTCCACAAACTTTTCCCACCCAATGTTTGCGCATAGGGCGATTAAAAGGAGGATGGTAAATAGGTCTTCCTTAAAACCGCAATATCAGCTCGCAGCTTTTTTGCCTTAGGGCTTTGGCTGTTTTATGTGGTGACTGTGGCTTTTGACATTCCATGTCACTATTTTCATTTATGGAGGGTAGAAAATTAAAACACAGAGACATAGAGGTAGAAATCAGAAAGGCAGATACACCGGACTGACCCAGCCAAGCAGCCCGATGAACTAATAAAACACGCCATCTTGTAGTATGATCCAAAACAAGGTGTTGAGATGGAGATGTTGAAACAAAATTGAGAGAGGTTGGAATAGATCTACACAAACTAGAAAAAAACAATTGCAGTAGAGTTCTACTATATTCTTACAGGTACATTACTTCATGTTTTCCAAATGTTGAGCTTTCCCAGAGCATGGAAGTCCATGTTGATCTGTGACATTGACTAAGAACACACAACTTCAGAGTGATATTCTGTGAACTACCAGCTCCTTATTTCAAGTGAATAGTTTGTCATGGTACAGAGTTGCTAACTAAATAACTAACTTAGAGATGCAGGTTTAGTTGAATCATGGCCTTAGAGAACGATATCAAGCTCTGATTGCTGGGGAGGAACTAAAGGATTGGTGACCAGATCCAGATTGAGGTGGGTCTTTGAAAATTTTACAGTTGGCCTGAGGCTAACATTTTTAGCCCTACCGGGTACATGAGGGCGAAAGTTATGCCCCTGAAGATTAATATTTTGCAGGTGGGGGAAAAGACTCCGTGTTGTTTGGTAGTGTCGGCTGAATAGCTAGTGAAGATCAACACTCGGTTGTCATTATTAGGGAACTGTGTTTGTGCTCGATAGGCTTGGAGAATTTAAATTTTTTTGATTAAAGTCTTGGTATTCAGCAATAACTGTCGGTGAAGGAGGTTTGTTCCTCTCCTTTTTCATAGGTGAGACCCAAGGCCTTTGGTATGGTGATTGCACATAATTTTTGTACGTCTGATGATTTAATGGTCTCCGGAAGGATATAACAATTATATTGTTACGGCGGGCGCGATTCTCCCGCCGTAACAATCAGCTTGTCGGATAAATTGGTATATTGCTCACTCACCCTCCGCTGCTGAGTGTGGGTAGTAAGGAGCTTGTCTTGGAGGACCCAGACGCGTTGTTGTAGTGTGCATATTTCTTCGTGTTTCGCAGCAGTTTGTGATGGGTTTCAATTGTTGAGCCAAAGCTTCTTTGATGGTTTGCAGCAAGCTGGGTTATAGGTGTGTTGTCTTCTTTTGCCAGTTTTTTGGAACTCATAGCTGCGAACTAGGAGGGATTCTGGTCAGCCCTAGCTGGGCTTTTTAGGAACGTTTTCCCTGCACACAAGGCTCATTCATCTTAGCTAACGTGTTCTTGCCAGTGGTGCTTTTCTGTATGGTATGCCGCAGGGTCCGTGGGGCGGAGATAAAGCAGTCCAACGTTCCTCTGTTGCTATGAGTATACTGCGCTGCAGTTCCATTGGGGAGTAAAGTTGTAGGGGGAAATTGGGCAGAAGATTAATAATCACTCAGGAGCCAGAGCTGATATGCTCTGCTGGTACCTAAATTGGGCGTTGGAACCGAAAGTCTCCCCTGTACATGTTTTACTGTCCGCTTCTAGAAAAATCGTGGTTAAAATCTCCTTCTATTACATTCCTTAGGCTTCTGCAGCACTATAAGAAACTGAAATGTCCATCCACCCAAGGGCAAAACCTGAAAAAAGTAAAAAAGGATTTAGTAGAAGAGAAACGCAAGTTGGAATATAATGAGGAGATGTTGGAGTCTCTGACAGTAAGTGTGTGTTTGAGAATACATAACATAAGTTATAAAAATACCTAGAGAGAACTTTTTGATTCCATTTTCCATATTTGGAAGATGGGTAACAGACTGTTAGGCTTACACGTTGTCAGGTTTCGCATCACTCCTGATTCTCCAGGTAATGAGTCAAACTAAAAACTGTTTTCTACAGCAGCAGTAAAATCTATTTAAACTCATGCCTGCTGTTGTGTGAATGTGGTTACATTTTCTGTAGTAATGTAAAGCTTCTGGCTCTTTACCAGGAGGTATTTAAGCAGCTTTTAAGGTGTCCTTAGTCCACCAACCGCTGGATGATTGAACACTTGCAAACCAAAACTGGGGGCCAGCTCAGTATAACCCCCTCATACTACCTGCATACCTTGTGTTTTTTTTTTTCTCAGCTAGTGTCCTAGTATAATGTAAATCTTTGTCAGAACTTTTCATGAGCACCCATGGCCTTGCTTCATACCCTGATCCTTACTGCAGCATGCCTGATGCATGGTTACTAGACACAGGATGGACAGACCCATTGCAATGAGTGAGCATGACTCACTTTCTCCTCGTGGTTCCAGGGGTTATTTGCTCATTGCCAAAGACAGAGATGCCTGTATCTTGGAATTGTGTTACCCTATTACTATGGATTACTAAGGATTTCCTTGTACTATACTCTGAGTGTTAAGATTCCTTTTTTATCCCAACAAGATGTGCCATTTAGCTCTTTTGCTGGTTGACTCTGACCCTAGAATGTCTTTGATCTGCCCTCAGTCCTAGTAGATTCTGTCCCTTCAGTTGGGTACACTGTCTGAGTCACCTCTATCCTTACCTGGTGAAACCATTTTATGGCAGTTGGTTGCATGCACTTTAAAAGGATCATCTTGGCTTCCAATCAATCTTCAAGATTAGGTAAATATTTTGGGTCTGGGTCCTTTAGAATTAAGAGGAGCTTTTAAACCTTTCCAGTGCACCCACTTTTTACATTTTTACTCTAATGTGAAAAAATTCTGACATACCCTTGTTACCCCAAAAAAATATGCTAGAGGTTTTGTAGCTCACCTTACCAAAGTACCCACTATATAAACCGCTGCTAAAAACAATCATTCTTGTTATTAAAGACTCTATGGAAAGCAGTTAGGAACCCTCTTCAAATCTCAGTTTTGGTTGGCTTTGTGAGTTTAAACTCTTTAACTGACAGATGATGTCTCCTCAGACTGGTTCCAGGTAATATTAAAGGTGCCACAAATTGCAAGAAAACTCTCTGCAGAAGAATTCTTCCCCTTTTCTCTTTTGCCAACACCTGCATGTTTGGATGGAGCACAATCCAGGTTTTGGGACCCTGAATGCCAAAGAACTGACTGTTCAAATTCCACCCATCTCTTTGATAATTATTCTTCTGCATGTAGATGCACCCCCTCCTTTTATAAGTTGGGAATCTGTTGGCTGCTCCTGGCACACATTTGGTCTAATTGTCCAACAGATCTTCAAGTGTAGAGCTAATTAAATCATATGTTGACTATAAACCCTACGTTTTAACCTAGTATCCAGTCCACTTTCCTAAAATTGTGTGTGTCTCAGTTCAGATTCACAGTTTTCTATTGAGGTATTTGAGATCTTCTTGCTTCTATTTTTTTACCTGTCCAAAGTCAGATGTTCTTATCCTGTTCTTAGATTTTTTGCCAGAACAAAACCTCTTCACCAGTGTTTATCGACCTTGACAAACAGAATCCCTTGAAATAACTTTCAGGTCTTTAGGGAACTCCTTTTTAGTATGGCAATCAGTACGAATAATGCCTTCTATATTGCTGGCCAGTGGAAAAAATGGCAGTATTACAGATAAAGACCATTTGTGTCAGTTAAACTGACCTGAGAGATACAAACTGCTTTTTTCAAAGAACCCTGGTCGAGAAACACTTATCTGCACAGTGCCAGACTTACTGGTCTTAAAAAATGGCTTTGTCTCAGCTGTATTTCCCTTTCCCAATCTGTTCTTTGGGAGTGGGGTTAAGGTAGCCCTTCCTAAACCATGTTGCTTAGGGTGAATCCCCTAAAAAAAATTATCTTAGACTCCGTGTGACTCGCTTATGTTGTTATAAACATTTCTGAAATATAAAATAATAATTGATGGTAATTGAAAAAAAAAATTTTTTTTTTTTTCTTTAGAATGAAGTTGAAAGGGCAGTGGAGGACTCGTATACCATAGAAGAATCTACAAAGGCCTTAGAAGAGAAGCTTGAGTCCTTGACACAGCAAGTAGCTGAAGATGCTCAAACCCTGGTGTGTTACTCTACCTATGTGGTTTATGACATTAGAAAAATTTCAGTGCATGTACTGACTTTTGCTTCTTTACAGGGCGAGGTGACAATTTCCGACACTTTTTTGCTCCCAAAAGCAACCTTTGAGGCTGTTACATTCCAAGTAAGTGTTTTATATGCATATTTAAAGGGCAACACTATTGGCTCTTTTTAAACTGTAATTCTAGCCAACATTTTGTGTGTAGGTTTGTATGTATGTATGTATGTATGTGTGTGGGTTCTGAAAATGACTTACACTCTCTCACATGATTGTGGAGGTATTTTGGCCCACTCTTCTTTTAAATATATCTTTAATTAATTGAGGTCCAGACACAGTTTTTTTGATTGTTTTGGTATCTGAACTTTGACTGGGTCATTGCAACACCTGGATTATTTTCTTTTTTAGCTCCTCTGTTGTAGATTTACTGATGTGCTTGAGATCTTTGTTCTGTTGCATGACCCAGTTTCGGACAAGATTTAGTGATAGCACAAATGGCCCTACATTTTTGTTTCTTAATTGCACAAACCCAAAAGCTACATCACACACTGTACAGGCCGCAATTGGCATGTAATGGTTCATAGTAGTGCAGTTTATAAAAAAAAAAAAAAAAAAAAAAACACAGAACAAGTATGGCTTGTTGGGAGGAGTTGCCAAGAGAAAGTCTCTTAAAAAGAACATGGAATCATGGCTTATACGCACAATGTTGCATTTAAACAACCCAACACTTCTCCTTTGGACAGACAGGCCAAACTGGGGTATCAAATACTGCTCCACATTTGGTGAAAGCCAAACACAGCATACCAGCTCAAACACCTCATACCAACTGTCAAGCACAGTGGTCCAGGATGATGATTTGGGATTGTTTTGCAATCGCAGATTGTGGGCACCACACACTCTTCTAACTTGTTAAATTTGAAGCCAGCTGTGTGATAGCTGGTGTGGTCAAAATTGGGTGATGCAACAAGATAATTATCCCAAGCACACCAGCAAATCTACAACAGCTGAAAAAAAGGATCCAGGTATTACAAAGGCCTAGTCAAAGTCCAGACCTCAACATGATCGAAATGCTTTGGGATGACCTTAACCCCCCTAGCGTTCTAATTCTGTCAGTTTTTTGATGCAAAAAGTGATCCTATTTTTTTTTTTTGCATAGAAATTTGTGTTTATATTGAGGGCCTGAAATTCTTAGGATTAATTACCCTAATTCTTTGGGTATGATAATTATATTTATTTATTATATTATAATCCTAAATTTTATTATAATAAATAATTCTAAAAATTAATGAAATAATAGACCACAACAATGTAATTTATCAAAAAATTTCAAAAGGTCCAGGAGAATAGTGGGCAAAATGTAAATCAGGGCACTGGGCAATGATTTTTGGTGCACTAAAATATGTACTTTTATTTTTATTTATAGGTTGTGTAGTGTTTTTTACTGTAAAAATCATTTAAAAGCAGACTACATTACCCCGCGAATACATCACAACTCGCATCACCAGGAAGTCACATCACCAGGATGTCACATCTTCTGGGTGATGTGAGTGGTGATGTCCCGCCCTGGCTCACCCCCTACATCCACCAACGCTGCTGCTGCTGCTGCTCGAATCTCCAGGGAGATGCAAAGCACAATGCAGGACTTCTGCATTGTGCATCGCATCTTCTGGGTGATGCGAGCAGCAATAGTAAATTCCAGGGGTGGTGCCAGCGGTGATTTCCCACTGGCACCACCCCCAGAATTTAATATTGCTGCTCACATCAGCAGTTAGATATGATGCACAATGCAGAAATCTTGCATTGTGCTTCGCATCTAACTGCTGATGCGAGCAGCGGCGTGGCCGGGACCCCGGGTGATTTTTAAAAGCAGATTACTCGATATTCTGCTTTTGAATTTCCCGCCCGGCCATGCCCCCTAATTAAGAAACATCCTGGCATCAGAGCGGGATCATTAGATCGCCGCTGGAGTGTGGGGCGCAGGTAAGGGGGGCTTTTAAACTGACTCGGGATTACCACTTTTTGCAAAGTAGAATCCAGTCAAACTCGGGATTACCGCTAGGGGGGGGGTTAGGAGAGCTCGGCATAAACAAATTTAATTCTCAATGAATTGAAGGAATGTTGTGAAGAATGGATTATGTAAATCACTCCCCACAACAAATTTCTTTTTATTCCAGGAAAAAGTAAAAAGGTTGAAGGACCCCAATGCTGTTTTAAAAGAACTCACCTTGGTAGAAGAAGATCCAGCCTACAGAGGCATGAGTAAACTGATTGAAAAGACCTTTAATGAAATTTCTAATTCTACATCCTAGCGGTTTTTATTGGTTTCTACTGTTTTTATTGTATAAAGTAATTGTTTTATAATAATATTTTTCATGGATTTCATAATGTTTAATAGTTTGCACTAAATAAAAATGGCTGCCTTCTCTAAGATATATAAATATGTAAAAAAAAAAAACTATGTGCATGTATGCAGTTTCTTTACTATGAATTGGAATAAAATCTTACCTACAAAAAAGAAAAAAACATTATTAAAAAACTTCGGGTATACTGCCATCTAGAAAGGAATTGGATACCGGCAAAACTGTTTGCCACCTGATAATAACCCCTTCTGTCCCACTACTTCATTACTTTTCCCTTTCACTACTTTTGATGGTATCCTAAAAATGTGTTGCTTCTTAAATTGCTGTTGTGTTTTTTGTTTTTTTGTTTCTACATTTTTCCCTCTTGGGTTTTTTGCATTGCTGTAAGGAGCAGTCTTTTTAATTGCACACTATTTTACTCAGTTTAACTTTTGGAGTGACATCTTTGCCTCCCACTGGAAAGGGCATTGTGGATATAGATTAGAAGTGACCTTTGGCAATGGGTTCTGTCTAACACACTTTTCAGATGCCATTCTTGTAACGAAGAAGCCATAGGCTAAACTTCCTAGGTTCACAACCTCAGCAATTGGCCATTTCCTCTGTGAGTAAGCCAATTTGTCTAAACACCAGGAACCCCCTCAATTGGGGACAGTCCCATTATAGTAGGGACCTGAGCTCATACTCCTCTAATAGTACCCTATAGATGGTGTCATGCAAGCAGCCTCAGACCTCACAGCTGTAACCTAGAATTATGGTGTGATCTGCTATTCGAGTCGGAGAACATCAAGTTCCTCCCAGCTGCATGTGGTGTGGCTAAGTCTCCTGCCATGTGGCTTAAGTTCCTACTGCAGTCATGACAAACATTGTATCCCAATTTTCTAGTTTGCTTGCTGACTTGACAATAGTATAATGTAACAGTGACCATTAGTATCAAGGAGTTGTGTGTCCCTCATCAACATCCTTCATCACCGGCTCGACCTGAATGAATGTAAATTGTATGATTGTAATAACATATACCCCCTTTTATCTTATGAGCTCTATAAGTTCTGTTTTTCTAGTTCCACACAAAAATAATCACATTGTCAACTTTACACAGCAAATAGCAGCATACAACAAAACTCAGTCTTAAAACAAGATTTACTACATTTCCATGCACACACAGCTGGAAGAACTGAACAATCGTGGCGGATTCCCCAATATATGAGTTAGAGGGCTAAGAGTCTGTAACAGGAAAAACTGCAAGCAGCAGTCCAAGCCATCTTTAATAACTTTTTGGGCTGAGAGTCTGACTTTCCCATCATTTTTGATTGTATATACCAAGCTTTCATGGCCAGAGGCTCTGAAGTTAATCTGGCAAGAGATATAATCTGTTTTCAAAGGTACCCCCTAAAAGAAGATATCCTTAATAAAGCCAGGTCAAGTCAAGCTATAATTTTTAATTTTTGGCAATACCTAAAGGCCTGAAGTATAGATGGAGATTCATGTTCAGCCTTCAAGTCAGCTTAATAAAGTGAAACACAAGAAACAATTTAGTATAGTAGAGGTGTCAATGGACTAGTAGATAATATACATTAATGCTCTTAATTGGTGTAGCTAACCCCTAGTAACAAAAAAAAACCTAAAGAAAACAGCAGGGTTTTTTTAGGGAAACCGTATTATATTAATAAATTCTCAGAATACAATACAAATCAAACAATATAAAAAATCTCACAGGATAACAAACATCAATACATTTTTAGCCATAAAAATGGCACTAGACAAGTCACAGCTATGTGATCTGCAAAGCGAATGAGCCATTAAATACCCCAATAATCCAGAATCAACGTAATTTAATCAAGAATTTGCATACTTGTGACTGTTACCCGACGAGTTTCGCCCAATTAGACTTCCTCTGGGGTGATCGCATGTTAGAGCAAAGGTATTAAATGATGGTTTCTGATGTTAGTTCATGTGTGAGCTGGTAAGCCCCACCAAGGATGTAAAGGAATATGTCTACCTGATGCTGGAGGAGATATTGGCCCTGATTTATCAAACAAGTGCACGTAAGCTTGCTGCGCCGATATACGAGGCGTATTTCCGCGAGTCAGAGCCGAGTGCTAGTACATGTGCCTTCACTTGCCAGCCAGATTTCTGCTTTGATAAATGAGCAATAGGGGTAGAGAATACACCAATTTAAGCTATTAGTTTGCAGCTGCGCGATTCAGGAGGATCTGCTAAGCTCTGTCAATGGTGAGTTCATAGCAATTAATTACCGCACACCTGCTCCCTGTTCTGTGCGCATCTACAGTCCATTACAGGTCAATTTGAATCTTTAATGCTTCATCTGTTTTTGGGTAAGAGCTACATTTTTATGTTACATTTTGGTTTGCTTGCAACACTGAAAACTAATTTAGATCAAGCTGTCACCAAAGTTTTGTGATCTGATTCACATTTAATTCTAGGTTGGCTTTATAGAAATCAAATATTTGAAAAAAGGATTGTTGCCAAAGATGTTATAATACATATATCAAGGAACAATTAGTGATTTCACTTGTGTGTGTATGTCAAAATACATGGTTTGTGGAAGGGGGGGAGGTGATTAACCTCCTGAGCGGTCCATTTCTGTCTGGATTTATGACTAAAAGCGGTACATTGTTTTTCATAAAAATTTATTTTACAGTATAATATAATAGTATGAGTATAAAAAAGTTTGAAACACAAAATCATGTCAAAATAATAAATTAAATGAATTAAAATATATATAAATATATATATATATATATTATTATACTAATACTATTATATTATACTGTAAAACAAATGTTCATTAAGAACAATGTACTGCTTTTTCACATAAAAACCCACTGTATTGCATTCAATACATTTATTTTGTATTGAATGCAATACAAGTAGATTTTAATTTCCTGCAATGTTTATTAGTCTATTAGTCTGACATTTGCTGACTCATGTTGATTTGCAGCCAAACAACTCCTGTTCATTTGTAGTAGTGTTATAGGTTTGTTGTCATTGTGCTGTGCTGCCTGATCTTACCCCTATTGTATACAAACACACTTCCACTTGCTGTCCAAACAGGTTGTGAATTAGTTGTCCAGCTGAGTTGCATACTCATTCTAACACACCTGATGGTGATGGAAGGAGGTCCAGGTTGCCAAGCACAACATCAAACCACATTGATTGCCAAGCTCACAAGCAGGGTTAGGCACTCTTAGAAATGAACACATGTTCTGTTGTTGCCCAACCTAATTTGTTGCTCAACCACCGGGGGGTTACACTGATGTCTAGATTTCTGTACCAAAAGCGGTACACTGTTTTTCATGAATTTTTTTTTTTAAATTGTAGACCTGTAACTTACAGAAATATGTCTGAACAGGGGTCTAGTGGATATCATGAATATAAAAAATTTTTGAAACACAATCATGTAAAAAAAAAAAAAAAAAAATTGGGGGGGGGGGGGGGTGTCTGGCCAGCTCTTAAGATGGCCGCGTTCTGAAAGAGCTCCGTGTCAGCCCGGGCTTCAGCAACGATTTTTACAGCGACTTCGGTTCTCTGAGTACCTTATTAGTGTACCGATCCCACACTGGTTCAGATCAATATGACGAGATGCAAAAAGGGGAAAATAGAACCTCAGAAGCTCTCCTACTACTTCAGGCCGCAACAATGTTGCCATCTTGTTGCCGACGGGACTTCTTTATCGATTGAATCTCCAGCACAATCAACAGGTGAGCCCTCACCGACTTTTGATCGTAGGTCTCACTACGGGGAGTGTGGAAGATTCCTCCCATATTGTTACAACATCTAACCCTACATCTCCTGTGCCGCAGGATGAAAATCCATGTACCCCGGATTATGCTACAAGTAAGAAAAAAGCTTTGTCACTGGAGCATTTTATGGAAATAGATTTAGCACGGTTTCAGGTGGGAGATGCAGTGCTTTCTCCGACGATTATGAAGGAGATGTTATTGTCCCTGAGACATACTATCCAACAAGATTTAAATTCTATGCTTGGTAAATTTAGCACCTCCATTGTAAATCTCGGCAAAAGAATTCAACATGTGGAGACTAAAATGGGAGAGTTCTCTCAAGCACATAATGAGCTCATTGATGCTCACCGTGAACATGCAATAGAGATTGATTGGCTTAAATCTAAAGTTGCAGATTTGGAAGATCGTTCTCGCCGTAACAATATTAAACTTAGAGGAATTCCGGAGTCTGTTCCTTTCAGTGATTTGGGAACCTTTGCTAAACAATTCTGTCAAACCTTAGTGCCATCTGTTTCTGATCTGGATCTCATGATTGATCGAGTTCATAGAATCCCTAAGCCCGCATTTCTCCCAAGTGAGACCCCGAGGGATGTCTTAATACGATTGCACTTTTTCCATACCAAAGAAAAAGTGTTGGCAGCAGCTAGGAAATCTCCTCCTTTACCGGACCAATTTCGCCAAATTCAAGTATTTTCTGATCTTTCAGCTCAATCGATCCAAAACAGGAAGAAATTGGCTCCTATTACCAAAGCCATACGTGATAACCAAATTGCTTATCGTTGGGGGTATCCCACTAAACTTCTTATCGCATACAAAGGAGTTAACCATGTTATATTCTCGGAAGAAATGGGTCGACAACTCCTTCAGAGATGGAATCTAGACAACCCTATATCTGAATCTCAATCTTCACAATCTCCGAGAAAGGTGTCTCAGATATGAACCTGACTTAAATAGAAGGTTTTTTTTTTTTATGGCTAATAAGCTCGCTCTGACACAAGTGGTTTAGTCTCTACTTCTATGTGTCAATGTTGCCCAATTTCTCTGGTTGTAAACCAGAAGGACATTCTTTCTTTTTTATCACTCATTTTTTTCTTGTCTTCTTTTTTTTCTGTTAACACTTTGGTTACACCAGTCTTGTGCCCTTTTTATTGCACTTGGATTGCATCTGCTATTGCTTGCCTCTTTAATGTGGGAAGAACTGCTCTAGTTTCGTTTTATATCTTACACACTACATTTGCGGGATAACTAGCTTTATTTCCTTGAATGTTCGAGGACTCAATAGTCCTTTTAAGAGAAATCTACTATCCAAAGAACTGCGGACCTTACAGGCAGATGTCGTGTTTCTACAGGAAACCCATTTGCATAGCTTACACCCACCCAAGTGGACTGTGAAGGGATTCTCCCATATTTATATGGCCAATATCCCTAAAAAGAAATGTGGAGTGATGACATTGATTAGAGATGCTATTTCTTTCTAATATATTCAACATATTGCTGGGGAGGATTTATTATTCTGATCTGTAAAATCAATACAGAAATCTTTACACTGGTAAATTTATATGCTCCTAACTACAATCAACATTCGTTTTTGAGAAAACTTTTCAAATTGGTCAACAAGGTTAAACAAGGCTCTCTTTTGTTGGGAGGAGACTTTAATGCGATTCCTTATTCATCCCTAGATTCTACTGCACAGAAGAATAAAAGAATTAGAGATTTACGTAATCTATTGATGGAGTTCGAATTATTGGATGTTTGGAGCTGCCACCATGGTGATGAGCGAGATTACACCTACTGTTCTCATGTACATCACTCGTATTCTCGTATAGACTTTTTTTTGACAGACTTAGGATCTCTTTTGAAAATTTCCCAATCAACCATCGGATCCATAACGTGGTCAGATCACGCACCTGTCTCTGTTATATGGGGAAATCGATCTGCCAGAGCGGATAGGCTTTGGCGACTGAACACTTATGTTTTGAATCATCCGACATATCAAAGGCACTTTACCAATGCTCTTGACCTATATTTTTCTATCAACCTTTAACTACACGGGTGGGGTCTACACGGACCCCAAGCGCCATTTTATTGTCGTATTTTCGATTTTATGCATTGTAGCCCGCCGCGCTTCCAGCTAATCTCAGTGTGCCACGAGAGCTGTTGAGAGAAGGACGCTTGTCACACGTGCTCATAGGTAAGTACCTTTTCCTACGTTTTGGGGTACCTGGAGACCCCACGCGTGATTATACGTGACTATTGTTATAAATATAATGATTGATATAATTCAGTTTATTTGCAGATATTCTTATAAAAATGAATCGTCCATTGAGTGATGAAGTTATGGCAAGAATATTGGCCGAATCTAGTAGTTCTGAAGATGAAGAATGTGATATTGAAGCGGGTATTGCTGAAGTACGGGTTTAACGCTTTTTGCAAGTGTTATTACCCCGTACCAAGGTCGGGTTTACCGGCCAGGTGGTTAAATACTGGAGTGTATGCATTATTTAGGTGTTTACATAAAACAAATAGTACTAGTATCTAAAACTTCCAGGGACAAATCCACTTTGTGCTAAACATATTTTCTTGCTTTTCCAGCCTTTCAGGGTGTTTATGCAGGTTTGAATGGCATTTTAGACCTTGGCCCATATATATTGACTTACTCCCCTCAGCTTGGTAGTGTAAGCACATAAAGATGGATTCCTTCTTTAATCAGAAGCAATATCATCCATGAATGTTGCTTGGAACCAAGCCCATGATATCAATCATAGGAAGAAATAGCCAATCTTTTCAGTTTGAAGCATGTTAAGCAATATGCCCAAAAAATCCTCTTTGCCTATTTCTTCCTATAATTTCTCTTTTATATGTACACACATAAATGCCTCCACACATAAATACATACATGAACCAAAACAAACAATATACACATAAAAAGAAAAACTTACCCGAAAGAGGATCGTTCTCTGGAAAATTGGCCGGTGGATTTTTCAACTGCTAGAACACAGTTCACGCGCACATAGCGGTTCCGCCTTGACGCACAACAATGCGGATCACACTGATGGTTTGGTGCACAACTGAAGTTTGGCGCACAATTGCCCATCAAACAACTGAGTTTTAATTAGCCAATATTGCTATTTTTAGCCTTTCAAACAATTCATATAAGGGAACTGCTTAAAAACAAGCATAATTGACTTTTTAAAATGTAGGTCCTGGGAGATTGTAAAGGAGATAAAAACAAACCCCCAAAAAACAAACTACAACATTTTTCAAAACACTTTATTCAAAAAAAACCTTATTGCTAAAAGGTCACATTAAAATATAGAGACCACACAGACCAATAAAGTTACATGATAAAATAAAAAAAAAACACTTTCATATAAAGCCAAATTAGTTAAAAAATGGCCCAACAAATATTGCATTCCAAAAATATTTACCAAACCATAATGCAATTTTGACCTATCAAGGGTGGAACACTGTATCAGAAAATATTTATGCAGAACAAACATTCAAAGGTGGTAATAAAACATAAATTTGCAGGTTCTCCCCGTGTCTGCGTAGGTTTCCTCCCACGTCCAAAAGAAATAAAAAACATGCAGTTAGGTCAATTGGGTTCCCCCTCAAAAAAATTGACCTTAGACTACAATTTTGACATATGACTGAGGTAGAGAAATTAGATTGTGAGCCCGTTTGAGGGACAGTTAGTGTCACAACTATGGACTTTGCACAGCACTGCGTAATATTGCACAGTATTTATATATATAAAAAGATATGATATATATATCTATGGATCTATGGAAGCAAAGAAGAACTTGGTTGAATGATCTAGTCCACTGGCAAAAGTGAGGTCTCACCTGCCCGAACTCGCTACTATTTATCACCAAGCAGATCCTTGGGTCAGGCATGGAAGCATTAAAATAGGTGCCAATGTAAGAGCTGAAATCAGTTAACTCTTTCCGAACCTGAAAATATTAGGTTATTTAAACATATGCTTATTTCTTAGCTACTATGTATGTTTTAAACATTTAAACACAACAAACATTTTTTTTAGGACTAAGTGAAAGATGTGTGCCATTAGAATGAATGTTTTTGAGGGAAACAGTGACTTTTATTGCAAGCTTGCCAGTGTCAAGCTGCCGGAGATGCGTGGTTCGGAGTAAGCGATAATTTCAGTTGATAACTGGCGGGAGAATATAGCAGAGTATTCATGCCGGCCGAAATTTGGTTAATAAATAGGTTTTTTGCGCCCAATTCTGGATTGCGATTACACGCGCCACGCTCCCCAGCTAGAAAGGTTGCCAGGAGGGAGAGGGCAGCAACACAATCTCCTAGTTACGTTGATACTGGACTATTTGGGTATTCTTCACGTTTTATTTGTTACTCAGCTATTAAGGTAAACAGCTCATATTATCTACTCCAGATGATCTCCCAGCATTTTGCGAGGAACTGCAAATTCCTATAATAGAGTCACCTGACTGGTACAAGGACTTTGGGAATAATACTCCATCACCGCCCACCTCAGCAACCAACACTCCGACTAAACCAATGTCCAAACAAGTTCGATTTTCAAGCCATAAGGGAAGAAGCGAGGAGGCAGTTCTCAACCAAAAAAAGAATCGGTATCCTTTTTCATAAGAGCTAGAATGGTTATTCTAAAGATAACCATCTTACCCGAAGATTTGGTAAAGGACTGCTACCTTCTGTTAAACAGACCCAACCAGAAGTTAAAACTCTGGTACTTCTGAGGGTTGTTTACTGAAATTTATATTTTTGTTCTTCAGTTGATATTAGACTGATTTGATATGGTATTCATATATATTACCTTTTTAGGGAAAATTCTCTTCTATCACATAAGCCAATTTTTCTTACTTGTTTTCATATATCATTAGATTCACATTCTAAACTATACCTAAATTTGAGCTTGATGCACTTACACCATAGTTCCCCCCAACGAGATAACACAGCAAAAAACTGTGACTGTCAATCTTTTCTCTCTGTTAGTGGTGAAACATACAGATTTCCAAGTTACGACAATTTACCAACTAAAACTTTACCCCCCGTTTTTTCCCTTCTATCTTTATCCCAAATGTAATCATTTATTTTTTGAGTGTTTACATTACTAAGAAACATGGTCTATTTTAATGCCAGAAAACTTAATCCAGAAGATTGTACATTTATCTCACACAAAGTTAAGGGTCTTAATGTACCGGAAAAGAGAACCCCCTTACCAGATGAACTCAAAAAGTTGGGTGCATTCATTGTTTACTTACAGGAAACACATTTTAAATGTAACCAAATACCAAAAATGACAAATAATTACTTTAGTCATGCATCACACACAACATCTCCCATATCCAGGACAAAGGGAGTCTCTATTCTATTTAGCAAAAATGCAGGATTTATACTAACAAATAAATTAGCAGACCCAGATGGCCCCTTTCAGATAACAGAGAAAGAAATTACATAACTAATTGACACTTGGCGAACAACCGAACCTAGTGGTAAAGACTATACTGTGCATATTGCTCAAATGTTCATAATAAATATTCCTGCATATAATATTTTTTCATTACTCAGATTCTTAGTAATGCTGACATAGACAATATCTAAAAATCAGATCATGCCTCAGTTCTCCTCTCAGTTTCTGCCACATCCAACAAGGTAAAAAATACTAAATGACTATTTTGCAGAAAGTTCTATGGAAGAAATCTTTCCTATGCATATATGGGAAGTACATAAATGTACTGTAGGAGGAGAGTTATTATTATTATTATTAATCAACAGGATTTATATAGCGCCAACATATTTGGCAGCGCTCTGCCCTAAAGAGCTTACAATTTTGGAGGTGGGGAAAGTAACACACAATAGGATGGGAGATATGTAGTGGTGGGAAGTAGTGATAGTTTCAGAAGACAGAAGAAGATGGGTAGGCAAGTTTGAAAAAATGGGTTTTGAGTGTTCTTTTAAATGAGCAGAAAGTAGAAGCAAGCCGAAAAGGATGAGGAAGCCAGTTCCAGAGAGTTGGGGCAGCGCTAGAAAAGTCTTGAAGCCGTGCGTGTGATGAGGTTATGAGTGAGGAAGTCAGTAGTAGGTAATTGGTGGATCAAAGAGAGCAGCTAGGTGAGTATTTACCAGGTCAGAAAGGTAAAAGGGACAAGAACTGTGGAGAGATTTGAAGGCAAAGAACAAGAACTTGAATTTAAATCTAAGGTGAAATGGAAGACAATGGAGAGAACTACAAAGAAAGGCAGCAGAAGAAAAGTGGTGGGAAGGATAGATGAGTCCGGCTGCTGCATTCATAATAAATTGGGCATGGGCGGGGCGGATTTTAGAGATGTTGGGTAGGTGAAAGTGACAGGACCTGGAATTGTTCTGAATATGGGTGTAAATGAGAGGGCAGAATCAAAGGTGACGCCAACATAACGTGCCTGAGGGGAGGGACTAATGACATTGTTAACCGTTAGGAATATGTCATCAGGGGGAAATGATGAGTTCTGTTTTATCCAAAAATCTGTCAGACATCCTTGATAATATGGTCGACAGGCAGCTTAAGACCTTATCCAGGACTGAGGGAGACAAGTCAGGGGTGGACAGATAGATTTGAGTGTCATCAGCATACAGATGGTACTGTAAGCCAATGGAGGATATGAGACTACCGAGAGAGGAGGTGTACAGAGAAAAGAGAACCGGTCCAAGGACTGACCCTTGGGGAACACCAACAGAGAGGAGAGTAGGAGAGGAGGAATTACCATTGAAAGAAAAGGAGCGGTCAGACAGATAGAAAGCAAACCAAGAGAGAGCAGTGTCACTGATACCAATGGAGCGCATGAATTGTATTAGAAGGGAGTGATCAATAGTGTCAAAAGCAGAGGAAAAATTGCCCTGAGACTTAGTTCTGATGAGGTCATTGACCACTTTAGTAAGGGCTGTTTCAGTGGAATGGGCAGCTCAAAAGCCAGACTGAAGAGGGTCAAGGAAAGAGTTGGTGCTCAGGTAATGGGTGAGTCTTAGACAAGGCCCTTAAGATGTTTGGAAACATACGGGAGAAGGAAGATATGATGGTAACAAGAAGGTATGGAGGGGTCTAGTGAGGGTTTTTTCAGGATAGGGAGATTAATGGCATGTTTAAAAGCAGAGGGGTAGATACCAGTAGAAAGGGAGAGGTTGAATAGTTCGGTTAGGGCAGGGGCCAGGGTGGGGGAATGGGCATGAGGTAGATCAAAAGGAATTGGGTCAAGTGGACAGGTAGTAGATGGAGACGATGAGAGAAGATAGGAGACTTCGTCCACAGTAACAGGGCTGAGAGAGGTCAGTGATGATTTACAGGTGGAAGGGGTGGGTATGGTTGGAGTGCCTCGGTGGGCAGAGACATCATGTCTGATTTTGTCAATTTTATCTCTAAAGTAGGTGGCAATATCTTTGGCAGAGAAGGATGTTGTGGGGGGAGCAGGTGTGGGGTTTAGGAGGGAGTCAATTGTTGAGAAGAGGCTGCGTGGGTTGGAAGCTTGGGAGGAAATGACAGCGGAGAAATACTTTTGCTTGGTGACAGTGAGTCCAGTGTTAAAGTGTTGTAGTCTGGCTTTGTAGTCCATGAAGTCAGCGCTGAGGCCAGATTTCCCCCACTTGCGCTCAAGTGCACGAACAGTCTTTTGTAGCTGTTTGGTGGGATTGTTGTGCCAGGGTCGGGGGTTACCAGGTTGGGGTAGCGGAAGGTGGCATTAGCAACTTTATCCAGAGCCAGAGAAAGAGTGTTGTTGAACCAAGTGGCAACTTTATCTGGAGATGTGATTTTGGAGAGAGTGGGGATTAGAGACATAAGGCAGTTTGAAAATAGGTTGTGGTCAAGGTTACAGATAGCTCTCTGCCATTGACCAGGTCTGGAATGTGGCAAAGGGGGACAAGAGTTAGATAGGTTGGAGGTGATAAGGTTGTGATTGGAAAGGGAAATGGCAAGTTGTCAAGGAGGGTGAGGTTGCAGAGATTGGAAAAAACCACATCTAAAGTGTGTCCGGCAATGTGTGTGGGGCTGTTTACGTTCTGTGTGAGTCCAAAGGAGGAGGTAATGGAGAGCAGTTTGGCTGAGGAAAGATAGTTAGGATCATCCACTGCAACACTAAAGTCACCAAGGATGAGGGTGGGCAGGTCATGGGAAAGATTGTGTGGGAGCCAGGAGGCAAAGTTATCCAAAAATTGTGATACTGGGCCAGGGGGGTTGGTGGACAACAGAAACAATGAGGGGTAGGGGTGGAAAGGACGGATAGTGTGGACTTCAAAATGGGTGGAAATGAGAGAGGGTGGGGTAGGAAGGACTCTGTATGTACAGTTCTAGGGGTATTTGTGAAGTGCAGGCCTCCATAGGAGAGAGAAGCAGCAGAGCCAGAGTCAGAGGAGGAAAGCCAAGTTTCATTGAGAGCCAGAAAGTTTACAGATTTAAAAAGGAGAAGGTTGTGTATAGATGTTAATTTATTGCCATTAGATCTGGCATTCCATAGACTGCCAGAGAAAGAGGGTGAAAACTTATGGGTAGGGTGAATAGGGATGAGGTTAGGAGAAGGGAGTATCTTGCTGAAAGTGTAGAGAGGCTGTGGGAGGAGATGTCCCCAGGAAATAGCAGTACAGAAAAAAAGGTACAGGAGCACAGACAGAGAAAGCAGGAGAGTGAAGGCGCAGAGAGACAAAAGGCCTAATTTATCAAGCGAATGCGCGTAAACTCGCGCCGATATATGAGGCGTATTACCGCAAGCCGAAACCGAGTGCTAATACACTTGCCTTCACTTCAGAGCTAAGTCTCAAGGCAACTTTTCCCTGCTTCTTCTCCTTGATCTTTCCTCTGCATTTGACACTGTTGATCACCCCCTTCTAATACAAATCATGCGCTCCATTGGTATCAGTGACACTGCTCTCTCTTATTATTATTATTATTATTATTATTAATAAACAGGATTTATATAGCGCCAACATATTACGCAGCGCTGTACATTAAATAGGGATTGCAAATGACAGACTAATACAGACAGTGATACAGGAGGAGAGGACCCTGAGAGGACCCTAAAGCTGCCCCAACTCTCTGGAATGGTCTTCCTCGTTCTGTTCGGCTTGCTCCTACTTTCTGCTCATTTAAATGAGCGCTCAAAACCTATTTTTTCAAACTTGCCTATCTATCTTCTTCTGTCTTTTGAAACCATCACTACCTCCCACCACTACATATCTCCCATCCTATTGTGTGTAAATTCCCCCACCTACTAGATTGTAAGCTCTTCGGGGCAGGGTGCTGCCCTCCTGTATCACTGTTTGTACTAGTCTGTCATTTGCAACCCCTATTTAATGTACAGCGCTGTGTAATATGTTGGCGCTATATAAATCCTGTTTATCAATAATATTAATAATAATATTAAAGCCAGCAAAGAGAGTCCAGGGCAAATATACATAAATATATTTTAACAGATAATATAGAACCACTTGCACAATTAAATCACTTGCACAAAGATCTAACAGTCTGAATCAAGCAAGATTTGAAAAGCCTTTTGGAGGAAAAGTTGAGAAGATTAATGATTTTTCACACAGAACTTTATTATGAACATTGAAATAAAAGTGGGAAGCTTTTGGAAAAAGCAACACTTGGTTCCTCTTCCTCTCATGTTAATGAAATTTTAGACACCAGTGGATGGCAAATCCACAGGGCCACCAAAATTGCCTCTCAATTTCACAACTTTTATTCCAAATGTTATAAACTATCATCAGCCTGTCAAAGTAATAAAGACCTAAAATAAAGATCTTATTGCATAAATCAATATCTGACAGATAGTGGTTTGCAGACTCTCCTGGAGAAGTCTAAATCTCTGGATAAACGCCTCATAAAAGATGAACTCAAACTAGCACTCTTACAACTTTAAACAGGCCAATGTCCAGGGCCAGATGGATTTCCCTCACAGTATTACAAATCTTTTTAGCACATATTATCTAAACCATTACTTCTGGCTCCAAATACTCTGTCAAATGAACTACCTCCTACATCTACTTTTACTGAAGCTCATGTTACAGTAATAGCTAAACCAGGTAAAGATGAAAGATTATGTGCCAACTATAGACCAATATCACTTAAATGTGGATATCAAAATTCTAGCCAAAATGCTAGCTAACAGAGTACTACCATACTTTACACATTTAATTGTTGTAGATCAAGTTGGTTTCGTACCAGGCAGAGAAGCTAGGGATAATACCATCAAAGCCATTAGCATTACACACTGGGTTAAAATATCCAAAAAGAAGGGTATTCTATCAACAGAGGCCGAAATGGTATTTGATAGAGTTGCTTGGGATTTTATGTTTACCTTACAACATTTTGGTTTTGGCCCTCTTATGATGTAATGGTTCTCCTCATTATATCATAATCCGACAGCCAAAACCTATTTCCATTCAAAATGGCACATGCCAGGGATACCCTCTATGGCCCATACTTTTTATCATAACTTTTCTGAGAAAAAATATAATCTCCATTAATATTAAAGGATTTGATATCAAGGGGAAAATTCTATAAAGTCGCAGCCTTTGCAGAAGACTTACTGTTTTTTATCTCTTTGTCACAAACTATGTTACCTGTGCTACTAAATAAATTAGACCAGTTTCATACCTTATCGAAATGAACCTATCTAAGTCAGCAACTCTTAATCTATCTTTATCTCCTGAAGAAGTACAGACATTGGAATCTGGCTTTCCCTTGAGATGGGAAAAACAGCATTACTTACCTGGAAATACAATTGATGAACGATCCTAATGATTTATTTAAACTTGCTAAAGTTT
Source organism: Pyxicephalus adspersus (assembly GCF_032062135.1). Lineage (NCBI taxonomy): Eukaryota > Metazoa > Chordata > Amphibia > Anura > Pyxicephalidae > Pyxicephalus > Pyxicephalus adspersus. The sequence continues at coordinate 53,463,657 of NC_092867.1, forward strand.
TATTAATTATCTACCTCTCCTACATAAGATTCAGTAGGACCTAAAACAATGGTCTTCCAAGGGTTTCTCATGATTTGGGAGAGCAGGGGGGCATGTGCATCCCACACCTCAAACTACACTAATATACTTTTGGATTGACCAGAATAATTGATTGGAACTGTCATATTTATAGAAAAGTTTGGGTGACCCGAATCCTCCTTCAGCAACACATCATTAATATCCTTGACTATGTCTCTCAATGAGCCAAATCGGCAGCTCGCTCATGCGCGCGTAATTGCGATTCCATATCGAACGCCAAAAACCTATTTATCAACCAAATTTCGGCCACCGAGAATACGCGGGCGTATTCTCATGGCAGATATCAACTGAAACGTTCCCTCACTCTGAACCACGCATTTTCAGCAGCTCTGCACTGGCGAGCTTGCATTAAAAATCACTGTTACCCTAAAAAAATCATTTTTTCTAATGGCACACATCTTTCACTTAGCCCTAAATAAAAATGTTTGTTTTGTTCAAATGTTTAAAACATATATATTAGCTAAGAAATAAGCATATTTTTAAATGACCTAATATTTTCAGGTTTGGAAAGAGTTAACTGATTTCAGCTCTTACATAGGCTACCTACCTAAACGCCTAAGATTGCCTGACCCGAGGATCCGCCTGGTGATAAATATTAGCAAGTTCGGGCAGGCGAGACCTCGGACTAGATGATCAGCGGACTAGATCATACAACCAATCATTTAGATCATAGATATCTATCTATCAACATATATATATATATATATATATATATATATATATGTATATTGTGAAGTTTCATCAAAATCACTTTCATCAAAACACCAGCTTTTATTGGGAATAAAGCTTAAAAAACTGCTTCATTTCAGCAACTCAGGAAAACAATATAACACAGTGGCTTACTTCAGCCTAGGTGTGAATGTCCAAAGTCCATTGAAACCATCCCCACGGCAGGGATACGTCCAATTCCAGTCTCTCATAAGGATCCAAACCCCAGCCTGGGGTTTCCACGGTCCATAAAAACAAAACAGCAACCTCCTTCAAGCTTGATCACCCACAACTTGATTTTCAGGCCCCTTCCTGCTCCTCTCTGGAACACTCTGGCTCTCTCTCAGCCTGGAACACACTGGCTCTCTCTCAACCTGGATCCCCCTGACTGATTGCTACTACATATATATAGATAGATAGATAGATAGATAGATAGATAGATAGATAGATAGATAGATAGATAAATATATACATTTTTTTATAAAATAATATTATAAAATATAATAATCAAAAATGTTAAAAGTTACACTAACACACACATTTAATAAATGACTTGAACATTAAAGCCTACTTTGTTTTAATTCAGTATTTATTAGATAGCTGTTCACTGGTAGACAAATGTAAAGGATCATATCAATAAATGATTATGGAATGTTAAATTGTCAAAAAAACAAACAGCCAAATTGCATAGACTGCGCATGTCCCAATTACATGCGAATTCCTATCAGCTGTGCACATAAACATGTGCATTATATAAGAGTGTTGTCTGCTTTTACCTTTGTCTGTTTTTTTGTCGAAGGGGGAACTGTGTTCTACTAATCTACGTTGCTACATTTCATACTTACCATTAAGCACAATAGCTGGTTTTGTTTTTAAGTTTCAACATCCTTTTCGCAATTAAAAAGTCAATGTTAATGCTATGGTATTGTGTTTGTGGCCATATTGTTTCATTCCAATAATATGTCTTTATTACCATCTTTAAATGTTTGTCGTGCACAAAAATTTTCAAATCCAGTTTTCCACCCATGATAGGTAAAAATTGCACAATGGTTTAGTATTTTTGGAATGCAATATTTGTTGGGACATTTTTGAACTAATTTGGCTTTATATGGAAGTGTGGGTTTACATGTGTGTTTTTTTATTTTGTCGTGTAAATTTAGTGGTGTCTGTCTGGTCGGATCACTTTTGGTACAGAAATCTAGACCTCAGTGTAACGCTCAGGTGGTTAATATATTCCAAAACAATAAATTGTACAACAAAATACAATATTGTCCTGAGTTTTTTGTCTCCTAAGCCCAATGCGTTTAGCCAATTGGCTTCTTTGGGAGATGTTCTTTGGAGACTAATACTAGACAAGACCAAAATCATATAAATACAAGGAAGAAGTAAGTTACCGGTATAAATTAAAAACTCAACATGATTAAATATCAAAATAGGCATTAAGGAACAATATAACAATATAGAGTTTCCTAACAGATGGTTGCCAGAGAGGGGCTCTTTTGCTCTGCTCAGTGTATTTATACACAGATATTAGGATTCAGATCACGTATGTGAAATCTTATTGTGCATGCACGAACCGGGGCACATGCGCTATTGTTATGTTGCGCATGTGTGAACTGGCGTGCCAATTTTATTGGCATGATTGTGTGCGCTTGCATAAATACACGCGTCTAGCGCTGATAGAGATGTATGAGGGAAGGCAAATGATGGGATGACATATAAAGGACATAAAAAAGTGGAAAAAAGAAAAAAGATTTTTTAGGGTACGTTGTTGTTGTGAGGTAATCAAAGCATATAGGTAGGGAATGAAGAACATCGATATTATATTGGATTTATAAAATATATTATTGCACAAGGATTATGCTCCCTCCGACCCGACACCCACCAAGACAGGCTTCACCCCTAGGCTCTCGAGGGGTGCCAGGGATAAACGGGGGTCCTAGTCACCCTTGTGAGAAAACAGGGTGGCTAAACAGGGGGTATTGGTGTAGTTAGACCTGGAGGTAGTCCCACATTCACATAAAGGGGTGGGACATGAGCTGCCAAAATTGGCGGGTGTCCTCCCATCCCCCATAAGGCTGAAACGGAGGGGGGGGACTACAAAAAAGTTAGTGAGAAATTGTTTAACATAGGTGTTTACCCTCTAGAATATACAATATATGTCATATACAAATTGCACAATGTGAAGTATATAGATTACACGGGATACACAGAATACATAGTCAAATACATGAAAAATATGATGTGGCAGATAGGTTAGTGTGGTTCACAGGTATATCTTATATCATTACTGCCTGGTTCCGGGTTTCTAGAAAGGAATAGAGACATACGGGATATCAGAGAATACACTGATATAGTGATTAATGTTAGCTGAGTGCCCTGATATTACAGAGAGGGTGATAATAATAAAGATCCCAGGTATAACTACAGAAAAGGTTTGAAATAAAAAACATCATTTATACCAGGGCATTGAGTGGCATTTAAGGTAAATATCCATTTGGATTCAAGTTGTAGCAGGGCCTGATCTATGTCCTCTCCTCTTGATTTGGGAGGGACTCTTTCCAGAGCTGAAAACTTGATGTTGTAAACATGTTCATAGATCCATTTTCAGAACGCTCTTTTAGATTTTCCTAAGTAAAAACAGCATTTGCATGAAATTAGATATACGATTCCAGTGGTGGAACAGTCAACATGATCTTTAATTCTGTGCGTCATTTTTTGGGTAATATGATGGTTTTGTTCTCATCAAAGGTACCTGATGCTGGTAGGTGTGGGTTAGCGTGGTCGCCTAAAAAATTACTTGATACCAGGTTGTCTTTCAGGGAACATGACTTTCTATAGGTGAGTTTCGGTTTAGGTGGTAAAAACTTCATGAGTTTAGGGTCAGTTGTTAGGATTTTATAAATACACTAAGCAGAGCAAAAGAACTCCCTCTCTGGCGACCATCTGTTAGGAAACTCTATATCCATATATAGAATTAGAACATATATATTAAGCAGGGAGTACCTCAACATCTCTACATACACACTTACTTTTCTGATAAACCTACCACACCACTATACAAGTACCGTATTTTTCGGCGTAGAAGACGCACTTTTTCTTCCCCAAAGCTGGGGGGGAAAAGTGGGTGCGTCTTATACGGCGAATACAGTTTTAAAAATAATTTAAAGAACATACCGGTACTTACCCGATACCGCGATCCCGCGATCCGGCACGCTTCTCCTCTTCTCTCTTCTCCTCCTGGCTGCAGCGCGTGTCTCCTCCTTCCTTCAGAGCCGAGCAAGGAGAAGCCGGCACACGCGCCCCCGCGATCCCAGGAGCATGCTGATCTCTGCCATAACGGAGTTCCCCCGGCAGAGAGAAACGCACGGTAACTGTAAGTGGGAAGGGGATAAATTGGCACAGAGTGATCAGAAGAGGATAAATTGGCACAGAGTGATCAGCAGGGGCTAAATTGGCACAGAGTGATCAG
>NC_092867.1:53468164-53488293 GCF_032062135.1 Pyxicephalus adspersus
AAATTGGCACATGAGTGATCAGAAGGGGAATAATCTTTCAGAATCTTTTTTTTCTAGATTTTCCTCCTTTAAAATTGGGTGCGTCTTATACGGTATGTCCAGCAATAAGCACTATATGATCTAATTATCTCCACCAGGGAGCTATTCCAACATCCTACCAATGACAGATTACCTAAATCATCATCTAACAAAGTTGTTTCTGCACCTTATCCACTTCCAAAATATTTGAGTTATATACTCACACTCTTGCATTTTATAACCAGTGTTAAAATATGGTATATTCAAAGAGTGAATCTTTTGAGACCTTTCCTCTTCACCATGAAAGTGTTTTCAATTTTTAATGTTCCAAATAGGAGTTTTTGATATGCTGATGTGTTTTGATAACGATGAAATGTGATAGTATGCTCTTATACCCTAATAAGAAAACAAAGTATTTGATAGATAAATCATTGGCACCCTGATACTAACAATGATTATCAGGAAGTTGGTCCTTAATGCCTATTTTGATATTTAATCATGTTGAGCTTTTAATTTAAACAGGTAACTTACTCCCTCTTGTATTTATATGATTCTGGTCTTGTCTAGTATTAGTCTCCAAAGAACATCTCCTGAAGAAGCCAATGGGTGAAATGTGTTGGGTTTAGGACACAAAAAACACTGTAACAACAAAATATTGTATTTTGTTGTACAATTTTTGTTCTTGAATATACTATTCTTTGTATTTAACAGGCAGATTTTGTTTAGTCAGGGATTCAGTTTTTCACTATTTAATAAAACACCTTGTCTTGATTGTTACCTTCAAAAAGCCACTTCTTTTTTCTTTTCTTCATCTGCATCAAGTACACACTTGATGACACGCATTGACACACTTGGCAACCTTAACTTTACCAACCCTTCAGTCTCTTACTCTAGATCACAGAGTGGCATATTTTCTGTTTCTCTTCTCTTTAAAATACCCCCACCCAATGTCTTCAACAAGAAAGAAATTAAATTCCAAAAGGGTGTTTACGAAACGAAAAGCAGACAAATGGAATTCAGCTAACATCAAACAACCGACGTTCCCACCCCCACTATAACTTTCACACAACGCAGATATCCCTCCACGACAAACTGCTCCCTCTAGTCAAACCACAGCATCTACTAATAAGCACTCAATTAGAACATATCATCAGGATCAAGCAAGTGATCAACCTACTGGTGCACCAAATCTACAACAAGGCAAGAAGAGGTACAAGAGTGACCAAAGCCAAGCATCAGGGGACAATTCAAAACGTAGACAATTGTTAACTACACCAACACTACCTAGCCTTCTCTCACCAAGAACTAAAACTAAAAACTAAAATTTTGCCATGTCACCATCCCAGATACAACAAGAGGATATTTCAAATGTATTCCAAGTCTCCACCTATTCCTAAAGCACTCAAAACCATTTGTGACAGGGTCTTGCAGTGCAGAAAAGGTCTGGCATGGGGTATATGTAGCACCCAGACTGAGGTATTACTTGTATTAAAGGCTCTAGGGAAACAAAGTGGTCATTTGTTTGTAGAGGTTTTTAAGTGAAAAAACCTGGTTCTTTACGGCCCTGGAGCTGGCCAGGGAAAGTGAAGGGTGGGTTCCTTGGCCAGTCCAGTGTTTAGTACACCAAGAGATTTAAAGGACCAGCGTTCTGTCTGAAAATGGAAGAGATCCTGATACAGCTAGTGATTGCTTATGCTACTCAGCGGCAAGCTAATGCAACCCAGCAGCAAACAAATGCTGACCAGCAGGAAGCCAATGCTGCTCAAAAAGAAAGGTATAAAGCACAGCAGGAGACCAGTTGTTTGTTGGTGGCACAACTGGTGGTAGTCTCTCGGGCTGTAGCAGAGGATCAGAAAATGCTGGGCGAGGTTGTGCAGCAGCTGGCAGCACGGAATTTGGAGGGACAATCTGGAGCTGGGGGTAGCCCTAATGCCATCCGAGCTAGCCATTTTTTGCTTAAAATGACACCTCATGATGATGTTGAGGCCTACCTTAATACGTTTGAGAGGACTGCGGAAAGAGAGGGCTGGCCCCATGAGCAGTGGGCGGGTATAGTGGCGCAGTTCCTGACAGGGGACTCTCAGAAGAGTATTTTGACCTGGCCCCTGGTTAGAGCCTCTGGTTTGACTTGGTTAGAATACCCAAATGTTATGAAAAGCTAAAAACTGGAATTCTGAGGCGACTGGGCGTGACCCCTGCTGTGCAGGCCCAACGAGTGCACAAATGGACTTATCAGCCTGAAAAGTCTCCCAGATCCCAGATGCATGACTTGGTGTACTCGTAAAAAAGTGGCTACAACCTGAGACTCTCAGGGCCCTTTAGATCGCAGAGAGGGTCACCATGAACTGCTTCCTAAGAGGACTTCCCCCCATTCTACAAAAATGGGTGAGACATGTGGCCCCCCAGAACACAGATCAACTGGTGGAGATGATTGAACGCTATCTAGCAGCTTAGGATTTCCTGGCAATACCATCTCAGTGTGGAAGACAGGTCAGGGATGGGGTCAAGGAGGACCTGAGCGCTTGTGAGACTTCCTTGGTGGATTCTGGGGAGAGACTTTCCTCTATTTAGGAGACTGTGGAAGGGCTAAAAGGTGCTATGGGTTGAAATGGTTAATGAAAATGCTGTAGATGATGATCAAACAAGTACCGATAAACCAGAATGTGATGAGTTAAAAAGCCATGCCGTGGTAGTCACAGAACCTAAGATTTTCCCTTTTCTCGGTCTTAGCTGGGGGGACTGTAGAGGAGGCAGTCATGCCAGACTTGAAGGTCTCTCGGGAACACTTCGGGACAGCCCAGCTGCAGGATCACACCTTGGCCAGGGCCTAGGAAAATGTACAAGTAATTAATGGAGTCTCCCAGTTCCCTGGTGCTGACAAGGTTTTCCTTCATTCTGCAGTGATAAACGAGTTGTTGTATCGAGTAGATAAGATATGAGGAGAGGTGGTAGAACAGCTTATTATACCCCAACCTTTCTGTCTGATGGTATTGGATCAGGCCCATAAACATGCTCTTGAGGGACATCTTGCCATGGAGAAAACCCAGAAATGAATTCTGCAGAGATTCTTTTGGCCAGGTGTCTTTGCGTCTTTGAGGTTAAAAGATACTGTGAGTCTTATCCAGATTGCCAGTTATCAGCCTCAGCAGCCCACTACCAAGGTCCCCTAGTTCCTTTGCCTATAATTGAGGTACCGTTTGAGAGATTAGCGATGGACCTCGTGGAGCCCCTGGTGAAGTCGGCCAGAGGACTTTTTCACATGTTCACACGCACCCGTATTCCCAAGGAGATCTTAACTGATCAGGGAACACCTTTCATTTCCAGAGTAATGAAAGAGGTGTGTCATTTATTGGGTATTAAGCAGCTCTGCACATCTGTGTATCATTCACAAAACAGATTGGTTGGTGAAGCGGTTTAACAAAACACTGAAAGGCATGCTATAAAAGGTAGTGGAAAAGGGTGTCTCTTTCCTTATTTAATGTTTGCGGTTTGAGAAGTCCCTCAGTCCTCCACAGGGTTTTCGCCCTTTGAGCTGGTGTACGGAAGGCACCCTCGGGGACTCTCTGACATAGCAAACGAGACTTTGGAACAAGAGGCCACGCCCTATAAGTCCATAAAAGGTCACGTTTCCCAAATGCAAGATCGCATCGAGGCAGTCATGCCCCTGGTGAAAGAACACATACTGTGTTTTCCCGAAAATAAGACCTACCCCGAAAGTAAGACCTAGCACTATTTTCTAAACCTGCCCTAATATAAGACCTACCCCGAAAATAAGACCTAGTGTAAATCTGTCCAGTTCAGAAAAAAAAAACACCCAAAACTGTAATTCAGCCTAAAAAATCTAAAGCCCCCCCCCCCCGCACTCGGGGGTCCGTAACAGCCAGCCCACCCCTGCTCAAGATCCCCCTTAACTACATACAGCAGGTCAGAGGAGAAAAAGAAAAGAAAAGCATACATAAATTAAAAACTGGAGGACAGTACTCACCGAGTCGTGTTCTTTCCCTGTGAAGGCAGCGGGACACTGAAAGAAAGCATGCGGCAGAAAGAATGCGGCACACTCCGGAGCCGCACAAGCCGATGCTTTCTTTCTAGTTCCGGCTCCTGTCACAGGCGGAGTGATACTACATGCACTCCGCCTGTCAGAAGCCAGAACTCGGGCTCGCGTCTTCCGAAAGGTAAGTTTTTATTTTTATTTTTAAGACCTACCCCGAAAATAAGACCTAGTGTGTTTTTGGGAGCCAAAAAAAATATAAGACAGTGTCTTAGACAGTGAAACACGGTACAAAGAGCTCAGGAGGCTCAAAGCCGGGTGTATAATCGTTCCTCAAAAGTTCGCACTTTCAACCCGGGTGATCGTGCATTGGTCTTCGTCCCCACAGTGGAGAGCAAGTTTTTGGCGACGTAACAAGGGCCATATGAAATATTGGAAAAGGTAGGGGAGGTAAACTATAAAATTTACCAACCGGACAAGAGGAAACAGAAGCAGATTTACCATATTAAGGCCTGGAAGGATAGGGAGGCCCTGTCTGCTACCCCTCAGCCCTCTTTCCCTAGCCCAGGCAGGCATTCAAGATGTAGGGGTGGCCAAGTCCCTGTCAACATCCCAGAAGCAGGAAGTGAAAGAATTTCTGCAGAGGAATCCGGAGGCGTTCTCAAATCTGCCAGGATGTATGGGGGTGCTGAAGCAAGATATTATTACTAATCCCCAGGTGTGGGTCCACCTAAAACACTAAAGGATTCCTGAAGCCAGTAGACGGGCAGTAGAGGAAGAAGTGGACAAAAATGTTGAAACTGGGGATAATTGAAAAGACAAAAAGTGAATAGATCAGCCTCATTGTCCTGGTACCAAAGCCAGATGGGTCCATTTAGTTCTGTAATGATTTCTGAAAGTTAAATGTGGTGTCAAAATTACGCTTATCCCATGCCTAGGATAGATGAGCCTACAGAGAGGCTAGGCAACGCCAGGTACATTACCACTTTGGATTTAACTGGCAGATGGAGTTAACAGACGGGGCAAAAGAGAAAACTGCCTTCTTCACTCCCCAAGGTTTGTGGCAGTATGTATGGATGCCTTTCAGCCTCCAATGGGCTCCAGCTTCTTTTCAGGAGCCTATGGATGAGGTATTAAGTCCCCATCAGCACTTTGCCCCTGCCTACTTTGAGTGCAAGCTGTTCTAAATGCCTTCCTGAAGGCAGGCTCCTGCAACCCAAAAAAATTTTCCATCGGTATGGAGGAAGCCCATTATCTGGGGTTTGCCATAGGTCGGGGCCTTGTAAAACCTCTACTGAACAAGGTTGACCCAACCTGTGACCAAAAAGCAGGTACGGACCTTTCTTCGGGATGATTGGGTACTTCTGGAGGTTTGTCCCAAATTTTGCCACTCTGGCAGCCTCATTAACGGACTTACCGAAAGGGAAAGGGTCAGTAAATGAAAAGAGCGAGAATGCCTCTGGCATTAGCGCAGAAATTTCCTCAAAGTTCCGATGGGTCCATCAGAAATCACTATAGGAGGATTATTGCAGCTGCATTTTTTAAATACAGCTGTGAGAATCCTCCTGTCAGTAAACGATCCCCTAGTATGTATTCCTGGATAGAGTTTCTCTATCCAGGAACACAGGACTCCTGTGTTCACTCTATCCAAGAACACATACAACTAGTAAAAAGATGCAAGAGCAATCAGGGGAGCGGAGCTAACAGCTCCGCTTCCCTGATTGGTCTTGCAGGTTCTAAAAATTCGGTCTCGCCAGGCGAATTTAGAAAGGCTGTTTTCACCTACATGTTTGGTAAGCAAGAATAGCCCAATTCGCTGCAAGACCGAATTTAATAAATTCGCCCGCTCATCCCTTGTCAGAGTAATAGTAAAATGGACCCCGGAAGCAGAGAGGGCATTTCAAGCCCTGAAGGGAGCTTTGAGTCAGCAGCCTGTGCTAGTGGCCCCTGACTTTAGCAAACCCTTTCTCGTGCAAACTGATGCCGCTAGCGTTGGTTTGGGTGCAGTCCTGTCCCAACTTGTAGCAAGTGAGGAACACTTGTGGTGTTTCTGAGCAGAAAATTGACCCCAACAGAGAGAAAGCATTGTTGAGCAGGAGTGCCTGGCAATTAGGTGGACACTGGAGTCCCTATGCTACTACCTTCTTGGCAGGTGGTTTAAACTAAATACAGACCATTCGCCTCTTACATGGATGTCGCAAGCAAAAGAGAGAAATGCTCGGGTGACCCGATGGTTCTTGTCCCTGCAAAATTTCAATTTCACCGTAGAGCATCGGGCAGGAAAATTACAGGATAATGCAGACGCCCTCTCTAGAACTCACTGTTTGTGGGTAGGTAGTGTCCAGCCCCACTGGTTAGTGTCAGGGGGGGGGATATGTGACAGGGTCTTGCAGTGCCTATCAGAAAAGGTCTGGGATGAGGTATATGTAGCACCCAGACTGAGTATTACCTGTATTAAAGGCTCCAGGGAAACAGAGTGGTCATTTGTTTGTAGAGGTTTTTAAGAGAAAAAAAACGTTTTTTAGGGCCCTGGAGCCAGCCAAGGAAAGTGAAGCCACCCTTGGCCAATCCTGATTGGGATATGTGCACCTGCACTCAGGTGCAATTCAAGAGGAGGTAATTAGTCAGACGGGAGCTCAGTTAGTTCCCAGCTCTGTGAAGGAACAGAGCTCTGCCTTGCTAAAGCAACTATTACATGTGAGTGGAACATGCTTATTTTGTTATCTAAAGACTGCCTTGTATTGGTACTGCTTTACTGTTAGAGAGGCACTATCTCAGTAAAGGTATATAGTTGGTCAGCCGAGCCATTTCTTTTGTTTGTTAGGTGTTAATAAATAAACAAGACGGAGCCTGTTTTTCAACTGCAATTTTATAGTCTGCTGTCTGGTTCACTGCTATCTTCTGACCCGTTGCTACAGGCGATCCCACACATTCATAAAGCAGACTAGCTCCACTAGCATCCACTAGCTCCGTTCTCTTGCGAAAACCCCCCTAACTCTTCTCCGTGTTTTCTACCATTACCTACCCTTACTACACTGATGGCACGTGCAAGTACAAGACCCAAAAGCAAAGCCTCTTTTTTAGATGTACACCCCCTACCACTATCATCCCCCACTCCGAAGATAGGACCTATGGATCTGTACCTACAAAAAATGTCCCTGGAGGACCAGGCCTAGAAGTAATCAATCTCTCAACATACACTCTTACGAAAGGAAAGGAAGAGGAAGACCTGCTGAAACTGGGATTGTCTTTTTGTCCAGATACTAACCTTGACAAGTTTACACTAGGCAAGGACATCAACTTGTTTGCAAGGAATCTGACCCTCAAAGCCATGTTCGATAAGAACTAACCAGAATATGTTTTCCAACTTCCCCCTGATTTCAGACAATTCAACACCCAATATTTCAAAAGTCTAAAAATATTATACCAACTGAAAATGAAAATGAAGATATTGAAAAAGAGGAAACAAATCTTTCACCACAGGGGACTCTACTACTCTCAGAAACGCAGACGCTACAACGCTCCCAAAAAGACGTCCAAATTCCATGTTTTTCCCACAAATTCAATAGGGGTGTGTACAATAAATAGCAGTGCGTTTTCCTGCTGTTTTGGCGGCAGAGACTGTTGCTTGTGGGTTGAGTTCCCCCTTTCTCAATGTCCTAATGTTTATGCTGCCTTCTGGATGCTGTCCATCATTCAAAAACCCTATTTGCCTGCTGTCACTTTGCCTGCCATTTTCTGGAAAACCACAATTTTATGGGTGGCATTCCTAACACATGTCATCCAGGTCATGATGCCAGCTAGTAATTATTATTATTATTAATAATAATAATAATAATAATAATAATAAACAGGATTTATATAGCGTTAAGATATGCTATATCCTAAATCCTTTTTGCCTGCTTTCATTTTGCCAGCATATTTTTTTCTTGAGGCTACTGGTCTCTTACACTTACCTAGCAAATTTGCTGGTTCTAACATGTATAGGTGCTTTACTAATAATGTTTAAAGTCGGCCTATTGACTTTAATGAAATTTGCAAAATTGATTCGCTGAAATTTCGCGAACCCCTTGGAAGTTCAAGGAAATTTTACGAGACTGTCAAGAGGCCTTCTTGCTCATCCCTACTCAAGACAATATTGTATTTTATTGTACAATTTTTTGTTTTTGAATATACTATACTTTGTATAGCACAGGCGGACTTTGTTTAGTCAGGAGTCCACTTTTTTACCATTTATTAAAACACCTAGTCTTGAAGGTTGCCTTCAAAAAGCCACTCTTTATTTCTTTTCTTCATCTGAAAAATGCTCAAAACTAAAAAAAAACACACTTACCTTCAATCCCGCAGGGCTGTCGATCGATCCAGAGGTGTCTCCCATCGGGTCCTGCGTCTCCCCGGCATCCGTCTCTGAGCCAGCACACAGAGCGCCGCCATCATCCCCTCTTTTTTCCTGGTTCTTCCTCCCACGTCACCCCACCCAGGCGCGAGATCAGGTGACATAGGTTGGAAAAAAACGTCTTTTCTCTCTGAAAAGGCTCCTCAGGCTGCATATTTGAGAATTAGGGACTGTGCTGCACCCTTTTTTTTAAAAAAAAAAAACAAACAAATTTTTGTTTGTCCACCCTTTTATGTTAAGTGAAATTTCTGAGTTTAGGTATGCTTTATCAAGAAAGCAAGTCAGCGCGCTAATAGGAAAAACCTCGGATTACGACACAACAGCGGTGAATATCACATAACAGATCAAACTTAAAATCAAATACAAAGAATTGAGAAAATAATAATAAAACTGAAATATATCGTTACATAGTTATATAGTAGGTTAGGTTGAAAAAAGACATAAGTCCATCAAGTTCAACCACTGAGGAAATAAACATATCCCAGATACAAAACCCTATAAGACATAGTTTGTACAGAGGAAGGCAAAAAAACCCTGGTACAATTTGCTTCAACGGGAAAAAAATTCCTTCCTGATTCCATGAGGCAATCGGATGTTCCCTTGATCAACAGTCACTGGTATTTTTACTTTAAAGCCTTAATAGCCAGCTAATCTCTCCTCATTGCTGAGCTCCTCCATTCCTTTTATTAATTTAGTTGCCCTTCTCTGCACTCTCTCCAATTCAACAATGTCCTTTTTGTGAACTGGTGCCAAAAACTGAACTGCATATTCCAGATGTGGTCTGACCAATGCTTTGTACAGGGGCAGGATTATGTCTCCATCTCTGCAGTCTATTCCTCTTTTAATACAAGAAAGTACTTTGCTAGCTTTAGATATTGCAGCTTGGCATTGCATGCTGTTATTAAGTCTATGATCTACTAGAACTCCCAAATCCTTTTCCATTTCTGACTCCCCCAAATGTATTCCCCCTAGACAGTATGAAGCATGCATGGTGTTAGCCCCCAAGTGCATAACTTTACATTTATCTGTATTAAATGTCATTTGCCACTTGGCTGCCCAATCAAGCAGTACATCCAAGTCTGCTTGTAGAATATAGACATCCTGTATGGACATAATTACATTACATAGTTTGGTGTCATCTGCAAACACAGAAATGGTACTTTTAATCCCAAACTCTATATCATTTATAAGGATGTTAAACAGTGTTGGGACCTTTACTGTTTAACATCTTTATAAATGATATTGAGTTTGGCAGTTAAAGTACCATTTCCTTGTTTACAGATGACACAAAACTATGTACAGCTTTTGTAGTGATATTCGGGGCCGGGCACCTTGCCGTATGAACTTTGAAAAAAGTTTGTTAAGGTGTAGCATATCCCCCCTACGTAAAAGTAATGGTATGGTCTGTAAGAGGTAAAGGAGCTTGGAGAACAACATCATTTTAATTAAATGTGTCTGTCCGAACAACGATATCGGCAAATTGTGCCACATCTCCAGGTCTCCCTGGATCTTGGTAATCAGGGGCAGATAAATATACCCATAAATAGAAGAAGGTTGTTTTCCTATCCGGATAACCAAGTACAAAATATAGCCCATGGCAAGTAGAAAAGGGGAACTCCTGTCCCACTCAGACTGTAATTGGTTAGGGGAAGAATCTCACTCTTATCTTCATTTATTTTAAGACCCAAACATTGTTTGAACTGAATAAAGGTGCTCTGGATGAATTGGAGATCCTTGGATGGGTCTGAGGAGAAAAGGAGGATATCGTCAGTGAAAAATGCTGTTTTGACCTCACAGTTTTGGATTTTTAGCCCATGTAACCCTGGGGAATTTTCAAAAAAAGGAACCAAAGGTTCAATTGCTATATTAAATATTAACAGAGAGGGAGGGCAACCCTGTCTGGTGCTCCTCTCTAACCGTATATTCGTTGATAAGAACCCTGGCGTATGGACTTTGACACATGGTGAGAGGTACATAATTGAAAGCAATGATAAATACTTCATTCGAAGGCCTATCCTCTCAAGAACTGAAAAAAGCCAAAGGCATCCACAATGTCCAATGCCTTTTCGAGGTCGATACTAACAATGGCTAGGTCAGGCATGGTCAAACTACAGCCCGCAGGCCATATACCGCCCAGACAGCTTGTTTCTCTGGCCCTTTTGGTGGTCCACGGCTCTGGCCGGTGCCACCCCGAGCAAGGTCAGGAGAAGGGCCCCACTGATGGGGGGTTGCACCTGCCAGAGCCGTGGAACAGGTCCCCCGTTTGTATCCTGGCTTGTGGAAGTTGGCCGGCTGTGTCCCAGACAAGGGAGTGGGCGGGGTTATGTCTTGGCACCCACTTGCCCCACGTGTTCAGTCCATAGTCCACAGTGGAGAGGAAAAAGCTGTTCTTTTTGTGGAGAATTGAGGAATTGAAGGATTGAAAGTAAGTTTACACTGCTTCTTGCAACTACAATATAATCTGTTACACGGCCTTCTTTGTTTTTCGATCGGCGCCATCTGTGCTTGTTGAAATGTGTAGTGTTTTAGATCATTGTATTTCATACAGGTATAGAAGTGTATGCAAAAATAGCAAAAAAAAAAACAAAAGTAAATTTAGGAACAGTGTTTTAAAATGTAGTTTATGATGCGGTCTCCTACCATCAAGGCTTTGCTTGGTATTGCTAAAAATCAAAATCCTACACAACACAGGTTTGCTCAGGACCGGACACTTTTACACACTATGGCTCCAGTCTTCTATCATCATATTTATGTTCCAGTACTCTGAACGTGCAGGAAGCCTATTAATTTGAATGCGTTACCTAAAGCATCTAAAAAGGGTGCATTCAGCATTTTCGGCACTTGTAAAGTTCTTAGAAGATTCATTCTGTTTGGCACCCATATGCACAAATTTGTTCTGAATAGCAACCAATGCACTTGTGATATCACGCAGCACAATGCAAGCTAATGCACTGCTGCTCACTTCAATAGTCATTCACTTCAGTGCAATACATTCATAAGCTTGCATTTTGCTGCACGGTACTGCAAGTGCATTGGGTGCTATTTGGAACAAATCAGAACCAAGCATAAAAAGAAGAATAGAGTATCACTTCTCATTATTTTGGAAAGTTGAGTATTTCTTTGAGTTTTCAAAGCAGAAGTAGGAG
Organism: Pyxicephalus adspersus; assembly: GCF_032062135.1. NCBI lineage: Eukaryota > Metazoa > Chordata > Amphibia > Anura > Pyxicephalidae > Pyxicephalus > Pyxicephalus adspersus. Next base: position 53,479,716 of record NC_092867.1, read on the forward strand.
CGATTAACATGTGAATCATGCCATAATTCTAACTTTATGCAGCTGGATCTGTGAAATAATGTTTGTGTTACTAAAAATTATGTGCAATTTCCGAATGATTAATGAAAGTAAATGATATCGGAAAATGACAGGAAAAAACTATTTTCTAAATAGGAGGCTAAGAATTGCTAATAAAGCTGCAGCCAAAGTTAATTATTAGTTTTTTACACAGAAAACAGTGTATGTGAGTAGAGCTCCCTCATCAATACAGATGCAACACTTTAGGATTATACTTGTGTATGGAGCTGGCAGCAGGATTATTCACTAAAATAGTGAAATGAAGTCCAACTCGAGATTTCTTTCCAATACAAAGAAATCTTTATATAATATATATATTTAGTTATAATATATATATTATACATGTTACTGTACATTTATATTACAGGTTTTAGTATTTTTATGCACTCTTGTTTTAATTTTTTTTTAAAGTTTATTATTTAATGTATTAAATATTAGCCTAATTTCGGTGAGTTGTGCCTAAAAATTATATTATATTCATGTATATATATTCATATATTTATGTTTTGATACCTGTTAAGGGCCAGAGGCTAGTCTATTGGCTAGGGTTTTAGATAAGACCTTGGAGTCCAAATTGATTAGTGAGATGGGACGATACGATTTGGGGTGTCCAGGGTCCCTACCCTTTTTGGGAAGCACTTTAATGTACGATTCTGTCCCAGAGGGGAAATGAGTGCCCTGTTTCCACATAGAAGAACACAAACTATGCAAATCACTTGGGATATCATCTACCATTATGTTATAGAATTAGGCCGTGAAGGCATCCGGCCCTGTAGACTTGCCATTAGCCAGTCCTTTAATAGTGGCCTGTATCTCTTGGTCTGTGATTGGAAAGTTCAAAAAATTTAGATCATCTAATGTAAGTGTGTGCAAGTGGATAAAGCTAAAATCAGACGGATCAGAAATTGTTTTTCCTGATCTTTTAGTAAACAACCTATGATAGTAGTCTGCAAGCAGGGGGTTAATTTTTGCAGCGTCTATTACTGTTGTTCCCTCTGGAATCAGTAAAGATAGTATACCTTGGTTAATGTATTGTGGCCTTACAAGGTTGGCTAACATCTTCCCTGCTTTGTTCCCGAACTTGTGAAAACGCAAATTGGTATATCTTTGTTTGAATTGTTCATATCTTTCCAGCCCCCTAACAAAACCACTTTTAGCTGCCTTCCAAGCCTTCCTGGTAGCATCGGATGGAGAAACCGTAAGGCATTGTTGCACCTGCCGCAAATTATGTAGCACCTGAAAATATTGTCCATTTACTTGCTTTTTCCATTTGGCAACATATGACATAATACAACCTTCCCAGTCTCCTAAAATAGTTGCGGATCATTTTATGCTCCCCGTTCATGCCCACGTAGGTGTCCCACACTGAATGCAGCTCAGCCTAAAAGGCCTGGTCCTTGTATAAAATGTAGGAAAACGCCAAATAACTGCGTCCTCTTTGGGGATTGTAGAGGTCAGGGACAGGGGCATAGTCAGAAATTGCAAGGTCGAACAGAGTAGGTAACCCAAATGTGCCTGGGTGAACGAACATGAGAGAAGACCGTATTTTTTTTTTTTGATTGAATAAAATATTTTATTAATCAGAAGATTCAAAAACAATACAATCCGGGTTCATACATACATGGAATTGCAACGCAGCGCATAACACTACATTACAATCCCCCACAACACACTCGCAAATAAATACATACATCCCTCCATAATGCGGCTTTGTACCGCAAACCTCCCCCACAGATTGTTGATCCACACCTTAAACTACTTGGTCTAAAACTGTCCCTAAGAGCTCATCCAAGGCCCGAAGCTTTATTTGAGCTCTCACGAAAATAATATCACACATTTCACACATCTAAAAAAGAACGGCTGTGCATTGGGGCAGGGTTGGGGGTGTGGGGGTAAGGAAGAACTCACAGGCCCGAAGCTTTATTAGAGTTCTTAAACTATTCTTACAAGGGTAGCTTGGGGGCAGAGGGGAGGGGGGAAGGGGGGCCTTCTTAGACGTCCTCTTCCACTTCCGGAAAGTCCATGAGGTTATAGTCTCTGAGCAGACTGAGGACCAGTCTGCAGCAGTCCTCGATGGACATCCTCTCCCTCCGGAGGATAAGGCGCTTCCTGGCGCACCAGATAGGGTCCTTAACACAGTTCAAAATACTCCAAGCTCCTTCGACTTCTCTTCCCGTGAATTCGCCGTGGAACAGACCATACAGCATAGCGCAGTATGTAATGGCCGTTCTTGGGACGAATTGGCTCAATTCCTGTTCCATGGTCTTCAACACAGCTTGGGCGTAGGGGCACTGCCAGAAGACGTGCAGAGCCGTCTCCTCTTCGATGACGCAGAAGGGGCAGTGTCTGTACCTACATAAGTTCCTGGCGTGCATGAAAGTTCTCAAGGGTAGTCCTCCTTGAACCGCCATCCAGGCCAAGTCCCTGTGCCTGTTGGTAAGTCTTTTGGACCCGATATTGATCCAGATTTCTTCGCAGGTGACTGCGTTCCTACCCGGAACAGGTTCCATAGAGTCCTTTCCACGGATTTGCTTGTAGATCGTCTTCGGCTTCCACAGGTCTGGCTTGACGCCCTGCAGCTCGTTCTCCTTGATGAACTTGAAGTTGTCCAAGTAGAACCAAGGGGTGTCCCAGTTGTACGGCACGGAGCTGTCCAACCTGTCCCATCCTAGGCTCCTCCAGAGTGGGAGGAGGAAGAATCTTGACATGGCGTTCCCTGCAGAGGTCGAAGATCGATCCACCAGTGTCCTTCTCAGGGTGTTGCAGGCGAAGAAGATCCTCAGCATCGTCGCGAAGACCGGAACTCCTTTGCCGCCTTTCCGATGTTCCTTGAACATCGTCGCTCTCTTCACTCGGTCCATCTTCGAGCTCCAGATGAAGTGGAAGGTCGCCCTCGTGATTGCCTTGCAGGTGTTGGTGAGTGGGGGCCAGGCTTGGGTGAGGTACTGCAACACAGGAAGGATTTCGCTGCGGAGTACTAGGTTCTTCCCTTCGATGGTGAGATCTCTGAGGCTCCAGAGGCCGAATTTCTGCCGCATTTTCGACAGCCTCTCTTCCCAAGACTTCAGGGCTGCTCCTTCCTTCCCGAACCAGATGCCAAGGATCTTGATGAAGTCGGGTTGGATGTTGAAGGGGATGGGTGCAGAGGAAGGCAGGTACCAATTCCCGAAGAGCATGGCTTCTGACTTCCCGCAGTTGACTTTTGCCCCTGAAGCTCGGCCGAAGTCTTTACAGATCTGGACGAGCACATCGATGGAACGCTTGTCCGTGCAGAACACCGTCATGTCGTCCATGTAGAGCGAGCACTTCGCTTCCCTTCTGTCTGGACGTGGTGTGGTGATCCCTCTGATCTCCGGGTTCCGTCTGATGCATTCGGGGAAGAGCTCTATACAACAGACAAAAAGAAGAGGTGACTGAGGGCAGCCTTGTCTGACCCCGGAGAGGACCGGGAAGGGGTCAGTCTTCCAGCCGTTCACCAGCACTGTGCTATGGATGTCAAGGTACATCAGATTAACATATGAACAGAACATTTCACCGAGACCATACTTACGGAGAGCTCTAAGCATGAGCCCGTGGGAGACACGGTCGAAGGCCTTCTCCTGGTCAAGACTGACCAGGGCAGTGTGGATGTTGCGGTCCTGGATGTAGTGGACCGTGTCTCTAACCAGTGCAAGGCTGTCCACAATCCGTCGCCCTGGGATTCCACAGATCTGATCCGGGTGGATGATCTGTCCGATAACCTTCTTTAGCCGGTTGGCCAGTACCTTGGCAAGGATCTTGTAGTCCACGTTGAGGAGAGAAATGGGACGCCAGTTATTTAGGTCGCATTTCTCGCCCTTCTGCTTATACAAGATCGTGATCATGCCCCCCCCCCAGCGATGGCGGCATTCTGCCCTCCACCACCAACTCCTCGTACAGCTCGAGCAGGTCCGGGCCTACGAGATCCCACAGCGCTATGTAGAGCTCCGCTGGGAGACCGTCCCAACCCGGGGTCCTACCCCGCCTGAAGGATTTGACGGCGGAGGTCAGCTCCTCCATAGTGAGGGGAGCGTCCGTGGACGCTGCGTCTGCAGGATCGAGGGTGTTGGTGATACCTGACAGGAACCGGTTCGCAGCTTCGTCATCCGTTTCTTTGTGAGAGTAGAGGGTCCGGTAGAAGTCGCTGACCACTTCCATCACCTCTGACTTACCTTTCCGGAGTGTGCCGGTCGAGTCCCGCAGATCAGCGAGGGGGATGTGGCCGGAGTGGAGCTTCCTGAAAAAGAAAGAATTGCACTTCTCACCTTTCTCGAGGTGCTCCACCTTGGAACGGAAGATGATGCACCTAGCGTCCTCCTCGAAGTGCTGTTTCAAGCGCTTCTTGGTCCCTCCCAGGTCTCGCCTAACGTCCCAGCCGCATTGGTAGAGGTCCTGCAAGGACTGCAACTCACGTTGCAGTCTCTTGAGTTCTCTCTTCCTTGCACACACCTGCTGGCGTCCCCTCGTGGATGATGGGGATGGGTCTGTGGGGCTGGGTTGGGGGATGGATTCTGGGGAGGATGGAGGAGGGGTTTGGGTTTCTGGGGCGGTAGCGGACTGTGAGTCCGTGGGTTTGGGGGGAGCTTGATGCTCCGGGTTGGCTTGGGGGATTGGGTCCTGGGTTAGTGGGGGAGGGATTTCTGGGGGTGGGGACTGGGTAGGTGGGGGGGATGGTTGGGATTTGGTTGTGGGGGGGGGGGGGGGGGGGGGGGTGGTAGGGCGGGTCTTGCAGGGTTGGGGTTTAGGGCCAGGTCCAGTGGGCCTGGGGGAGGTTTTTGGCCGGTTGGCCGTGTTGGGGTCCTGGAGTGTGTGGGGTCTGGGGTTGGAGGAGGATGGTCTTGGAGGAGCTGGTAGGGAGGTAGGCTGCCCTCGAGCATCTGGGGGTCTGTGCTCACCTCTGGTGGACAGTCCCCCTCTGTTCTCTGTTGTCCGATAAGGTCGCCTCCATGTCCTGTGCCTCTCAACACGCCAGCGTAGGACCTTGTCCTCTTGGGGCATTCCCGGTATAAGTGGACTCTTTCCCCGCAGAGGTTGCAGATCTTAGTCCGAGGACAATCCTTGAACTCGTGTCCTGTGGCACGGCAGAGTCTACAGAACACTGCCGGGCAATCCTTCCCTACGTGGCCTTCTGCTCCGCACCTTCTGCAGGTCCGGGGCATGTCCTCATAGTGGAGGATTCCGGGGCATGGGCCGAGATTGATGCACTGTGGCAAGTGCAGGAGGTCCCCTGTGGTGGCGTCTCTCCTAAGCTTGCAGGTGAGGGTCCACTTACCAGTTCAGAAGCCATTGGCGTCCAAGATCCGGGTCGGCTCCCTCAACACCGTGCAGAATCTTTTCAGGTATGTGGCGATGTCCTGTCCAGGTATGTGAGGGCTGCGCATGGACACCGTGACCCGCCTTTCCTCCCGTTGGATGGGCGAATTGGCAACAAAGTTGCCGAAAGGGGATCCGGGTTCTGCCGCCTTCACTTTCTCCCAGTATCTTCTGCACACCTGTAGGGAAACAAATGTGACATAGAAGATACTATTACTATACGTATACTACACGAAGGCTTGGATGGAGAGGGTCTTGGCTTTGGAGAATCCTTGGTCGATGACCATCTTCCTCCCGAAGACCTCCGGTGTCATATCTGGGATGAGTCCGTTCACCTCCTTCAGCTGGAGGATGACTGTTTGCTTCATCCAGGGTTCCAGGGTTGGAACCCCATCTGTGGTCTGGTGTCTTTCGCTGGCCTCCACTACTGCAGATTCAGCTGGGGCGGAGGCGGATGGTCTCTCTTCTTGCACCCGGCTGGCTTGGGCCTGTTCCGTGTGCTTCTTCTTCTCGTCATCTTCTTCGGGGCCATTTCTGCTTCCTCGGACACCTCGGGCCTCTGCTGCGGCTTCAGGCTTCGGCTTCTGGCGTCGGCTTCCTCGATGTCTTGATGGTCGGCTTCTCTGGCTCCTCGGGCTCTTTTGCTTTTGAAAAGGCAGTTTGGTGTCCACTACCGAGGTAGTGACACAAGAGTGGGGGTTAAGGGAAGATCGCAAGCTCGCTCCTGGCAAGGGCTAAGCCTCTAACCCAATAGCAGCAAGTAGGTGAAGCCGAATTTAATCGACAATCCTACAGGGCCGAGGAGAGGGTACCTCACCAGGACCAAATGGCTGCGATAGACCAAGCGAGATCCACCGTATCACAACTTAAAAGCTTCAACACCCCTAAGGGCAAAGGTGGTTACTACACTTGATCCTAGCCAAAAGGCAGAGAAGGGATGAGAGAAGACCGTAAATTGACATGCCAGTGGATACCCTCTGCCTCCAAACATCATGAAGCTGCATAGAAGTTGCCAATCTAGATAGAGGCAGAGGATCCACTCAGATGGAGTTGTCTAGAGGCCTCTGGGGTCCCAGCTTGCCTGTCTTCCCCTTCATGCATGACTATTAAAATCACCACCCACAACCTTATATGGAGTCATATAATCAGCAAACTCTGTAGTAGCTCTCACAAAGTGAGAGGGCAAATCTTTACCTTGTAAATTTTTATGAAGCAGTGTAAGCACACCTGCCCTGCGATCCACTACTGAAGATCCCAAGACCTTCCCAACCCATAGCTTGCGCATCCTGGGGAATTCCTGGGTGTCCAAGTGAGTCTCATGAAGCATAGCTACATCTGTTCTAAGTTTCTTAAGATGGCGTAATATCACCATGCACTTGTTAGGGGATCTTAGCCCCTTAACCTCAGGAGATTACTCGCAGAGCAAATAACATGTGAATAGGTAGGTACAGTATACACAGAGTAATTTTGTATATATTTAAAAAAACCTGAATAGGAGTTGTAAAACTAGATCAAGGATATGAGCAAGAACCCTTACTATTGTGTGTTAATGCACCCACCTCCTAATTTATAAACTCTTCGGGGCAGGGTCCTCTCCTCCTGTCATTGTCTGTATTCATGTTATTTACAACCCCTATTTAATGTACAGCACTGGGTAATATGTTGGCGCTATATAAATCCGGTTTAATAATAACCATAAACCTGGGATAGTGGCAGCTGGTGAAAGTTTATCTTAAGGAAAACGCCATGGTCTCCGACACGCCACAAGGTGGCAGCACACTGACTGGTAATATATAAAATCACCTTTAATCCAAAAAAAAAAAGAAAAAAAAAAAACGCCATAAATTCCCGCGCTAAGCACAATCCTGAAATAAATCTATCCAATATTTCTTATACAATGAAAATAAAAATCGTCTAATATGTTTTTTGCAAAATCATTCATTAGACCCTTCAGCCACTACATACACTACAAACCGATGAGAAGTTCACAGCTCTTTCATAGAGAAGGTGGGTGGCCCTGAAAAGGACCTTTGTGTACATAAAACGAGTAGATCAGGCATATATTAAGCAGTTCACCAAGTTCCTGCCAGAGTAGTCTAAGGAATTCAGGGAGCAACATCCCAGGCCCCATAAAAGGGCTAACTAGAGAGGCGAGATCATTATAGCTCATGCGCCCCCTAGTGGTCCCAAAGCATAATTAACCTTATAAACTAGAAGGCATTCAAAAATTGCTATCCAACTGCCAGCAGGATCCACAGCATTAAACAATATCTAGATATCACTCAACATAGCAACCAGTGGATGGAAAGTCCTACCATGGATGAGAAACGGCTTACACAGGAACATAAAGTCTCCTCTCAAAGGTGGGCCGATCTCCCGGCCAAACACGGCAGGTGGTAGTTCAAGTTGAGGTCAGAGGTAGTCTGATGGCGCTTGGTAGGCTAATAAACATGAAAAAATAAGATGGTAGACAGAGCGCTCAACATAGCAACCAGTGGATGGAAAGTCCTACCATGGATGAGAAACGGCTTACACAGGAACATAAAGTCTCCTCTCATAGGTGGGCCGAGAGATGAAAGCGCTGTAGCGCTGACACAAGGTAAGATCCCCCAGGTGGGATACAGAGCTCCACAGGAGTGCGTCCTACTCCGCCGCCATCAGGCCACGCCCCCGCTATTAATGCATTTTATCATGAACTCTATGAACAACTCATTTTCTGGTGACAAATTGGACTTTTTCTTTACTAGAATCCCTTTACATAAACTGCATAAATCCCATGTGAAATTATTAGATGAAGAATTTTCAATAGCAGAGACGTTGAAAGCTATCAAATCTCTTAAAACTGAGCAGTGCCCTGGCCCCAGATGGGTTTTTTAACATATATTATAAAATGTATAGTGAGGTCTAAGATCTTTTTTTTTTTATTTTTTTTCAATTATCTGCGTAAAGACAATTTGGACCCTCTTGATGACAATAAAGCCTATATAAGTGTAGTTCCCAAGCCAGGTAAAGATCACAGAGACTTTGCAAATTATAGACCTATCTCGCCTATTATTTGCCTATTATTTATTTGAATCAATATATACATCCTGACCAAGTCAGGTTTCTTAATAATCGTCAGGCTTTGCATTAAACCAGGAGAACCATTGACATGATTGCGGCAGTGCATGGGAACTGGGAAGCTATGTTA